>NC_029775.3:34131930-34133636 GCF_000817695.3 Arachis duranensis
ACTTCATCGACGCGCAAGCGTCATGCACGCTAACGCGTGGAATAAACATTTGCCAATCGACGCGTACGCGTGGGCGTTCTCGTGCCCCCGGCACAACATTGGCACAGTTCTGGCATAACTCTCTGGAAAATGGCTGGGCATTGGGTGCAGCACCATCGGCGCACCCGCGCACATCACGCGTACGCGTGCATGGCATTTTCGGGAAGAACGGCGCGCACGCGCCAAGTGCGCCCACGCGCAAGGGGTCATTCTGCTAAAAATTTTCTAAGTTAAAAGCTGCAGAATTTACAGATTTGGACCCCAGCAATCTTCCGACGGAAATAACTTTCTCATTTTAAATCATTTTTCACCCGTTCTTCGAACGGCACGGACATCCCGGATCCAATTTCATTTCCAAAAAGATTTGTTACAAAACAGAGATCCGTAGTCCAAGTTATGTACCACCAAAGTATGCCCAAAAACCATATTTTTCATAAACACCACAAGGTGCCATTTTCAAAACAAGCCATTTCCAACTCTTTTCAAAATGAATCAAAACATGCCATTTTCATCCCTTTCCTTTGAAATCAATCAAAATACATCAATTTCAACATCAAGCCTCCTCAACTCACACATTGACACTTTACCACAATATACAAAATCACTATCTCATCATTCTAACCCACTTCACCCAAGTGGCTCAAACTCAAACATATTGACATATCATATACTCTTCCTCATGCCAATTCTCAACAACACCAAATCCAATAAATCATCATTGTACGCAATCAATATCATACTCACCATCAACATGGTTCAACCCACAATTCAACCATAACCAATCATCAAGCATATATCACAACATGCATATTTCTCATACATCATACCATCAAGGCATCATTAATCATCATCACATATATGACCACATCATATATCTCAATCATTCAACAACATCAACATTTCAATGCCTATCTTAGGGCCTCTAGCCTAAGTATTTCCTACCACATTACATATTAGATACGGGAAACCGAGACCATACCTTAGCCGATTTCCCGAGCTCAACCGGAGCACTTCTAAACCACTTTTTCCTCAAGCTCTCAAGGCCTCAACACCTCCAAGAACAGATTTTTCACCACCAAACCCTTTTCAAGCTTTTCAATATCACCAATCAAGCCCCAATATTCACATATACACAACCTAAGCCACAATCATCACACTCATACACAACATCTCAAAACCCAAACATCATAAAATCACAAATTACACTAGGGTTGAGAATCTTACCACACCCAAGGTCCAAGGAGACAAGATTAACCTTCTCATTCAAGAGAGTTGGGTCCTATAACACCAAAGAACCCAAAATCTCAACATTTCACCCATGAAACTCGAAAATAAGGGTTGGAATTTCGAACAGCAACTTGTGGCTTACCTCAAGATTGATTGTATGAGTTTTGTAGAGCTCTTCACGGTGAACGCGTGGCCACAAACAGTGTGACGATCGGAGCTCTAGATCAAAAGTTATGGTGGTTTGAAGATCAAGTGAGGGTTAGAACCTTGGAGAGTGTTCTTCCCCCATTTTCTCTCTTTTTCAGCGTGTATTAGTGTTGTGTGAGGAAAGAGAGTGCTGAAAACTAGGGTTTTGGTTTAGTTTAGTTGGGCCAAGGGCCCACTTTGGGTCCAATTGGCCCGGTTTGGCCCGTTCGGTCCAATCTTGGTCCGAATTCTAT
>NC_029775.3:34147503-34159549 GCF_000817695.3 Arachis duranensis
GAATAGAATCCAGTGATTCTTTTGCGTCTGTCACTAACGCCCAGCCTTCAGGAATTTGAAGCTCGTCACAGTCATTCAATCCTCGAATCCTACTCAGAATACCACAGACAAGGTTTAGACCTTCCGGATTCTCTTGAATGCCGCCATCAATTCTAGCTTATACCACGAAGATTCTGATTAAGAAATCTAACAGATAAACATTCAAGCCTTGTTTGCTTGTAGAACGGAAGTGGTTGTCAGGCACGCATTCAGAAGTGAGAATGATGATGAGCGTCACATAATCATCACATACATCATGTTCTTGGGTGCGAATGAATATCTTAGAACAAGAATAAGCTGATTTGAGTAGAAGAACAATAGTAATTGCATTAACACTCGAGGTACAGCAGAGCTCCACACCTTAATCTATGGTGTGTAGAAACTCCACCGTTGAAAATACATAAGAACAAGGTCTAGGCATGGCCGAATGGCCAGCCTCCCATAATCTAAGAACTAGACGTCCAAAGATGATCCTAAGATCTAAAGTGATCAAAAGATTCCAGGATGTGAAATACAATAGTAAAAGGTCCTATATGTAGATAACTAGTAGCTTAGGGTTTACAAAAGTGAGTAAATGACATAAAAATCCACTTCCGGGCCCACTTGGTGTGTGCTTGGGCTGAGCATTGAAGCTTTCATGTGTAGAGACTTTTCTTGGAGTTAAACGCCAGCTTTTGTGCCAGTTTGGGCGTTTAACTCCCATTCTTGTGCCAGTTCCGGCGTTTAACGCCGGGCAGTCTTGAGCTAATTTGGAACGCCGGTTTGGGCCATCAAATCTCGGGAAAAGTATAAACTATTATATATTTCTGGAAAGCCCAGGATGTCTACTTTCCAACGCAATTGAGAGCGCGCCAATTGGGTTTCTGTAGCTCCAGAAAATCCACTTTGAGTGTAGGGAGGTCAGAATCCAACAGCATCTGCAGTCCTTTTCAGCCTCTGAATCAGATTTTTGCTCAGGTCCCTCAATTTCAGCCAGAAAATACCTGAAATCACAGAAAAATACACAAACTCATAGTAAAGTCCAGAAAAGTGAATTTTAACTAAAAACTAATAAAAATATAATAAAAAATAACTAAAACATACTAAAAACAATGCCAAAAAGCGTATAAATTATCCGCTCATCAGTACACTTCAGATCAAATCAAACAGAGAGGCTGGTTCTTCCTAGAGAGAAACTTGACTGAGATCAACTCATCCTGGGTCAGAGAATTCTACTGTAACTACTTTAAGACATCCCTAGATGCAGTACAGCTCATAGGCAAGCAAATTCTGGTTACTGAGGAGGCAGTTGAAGACATCCTCTAGCTCCTACCTAAATCTGATCAGCCAGACGGTTACTAGAAAGCTGAGGAGGATATAAGATTCATGAGATTTGACTGGGATGCAGTGAAACAGGCTATAACTCTTGATCCTTCTGTTCCTTGGGTCATGGGAAAGAGCACAGTGGTACCAAAGGGAATCAGGCTCATATATCTGAATGATGAAGCTCGGCTATGGCAACAGATTCTGAGTAACTACGTGATGCCGAGCACTCATGAGACGGAGGCACCAGCTGCTATGATTACCCTCATCTGGTGTGTGATGATGGGTAAGGACTTATATCTGCCCCGCTTCATCCAGCATTACATGACCAGAGTCCATGTTCGAGGCACCCTCCCTTTTCCATTCCTGATTACTTAGTTGGATCGCCGAGCTGAGGTACCTTGGGAAATTGCTGATGAAAAGCCATTCGCCGCAGACTGCAGGAAGATCATCCCTCACAGTAGAAAGTTTCAGGCTTTCGACTACCGACCTCCTTTTCTGACTGACTCTGCTGAGGCAGCTACGTCTTCATCTACCCCCTCAGCATCCACTGCTTCAGCTCCATCCTCTGCACCCCTACATGCTCCTGAGCCCATCTATCTTCTGGTGCACCGACTCTTTGACTGCTTAGACTAGATGGAGCGCCGCTACCAGCAGCACTTTGAGAGGTCTGAACATCGCAACAGGCGACGTTATGAGAGATCTGAGCGTCGCCACAAGCGGCGCTATGAGCACCTCAAGCTGATGATCTGATCTGGTGGCAACATCTCCTCCGAGCCCGACACACCATCCGACACATCTGAGGAGGAGGTGAGCGATCATAAGGAGGAGGCACCTACCCAGGCTGAGCAGGGAGGACCCGAGCACACTGCACCACATCATGAGGAGCACCACCAGCTACAGGACGTTGATCTGGAGATTCCTCTACAGACAGAACCTCCGCTTCAGTAGACAGCTCCTCCTACACTCACCGAGACTGTAGATCTTCCTACTACCACTGAGACACCGGCAGCCCATCCTTCCGGAGATGACACTTCTTCACACCCAGTTTGAGTGAGCATCGAGGACGATGCTATTATTTAAGTGTGGGGAGGTTGCCATCTCTGGCATATTTTTTGGTGAACCACTACAGACTCTAATCTTATTTTGTTCATTTTCTGTATTTTATTTGCACATTTCTCCCCTTTTTTGCTTTTGTTGTATTTCTACATTCTGCACTTTGGGCTGTATATATCTTGGATATTTTAGCTTAATTTGCACCTTAGTTTACTAGTTATATATTTAGTAGATTAATTAGTATAGTTTACCCTTTTTAGCATATGATAGTTTGGATTAATTGAAAAAATAGAAAGAGTAAGCTAGGAACCGTAGTATATTAAAACAATCCACACACCTTGTATATATAGCATTACATGTTAGTTAGTTAACAACATTTCTTCAAGGAGAAACACTAAGATTTTAAGGGGCACCTTAAAAGATTTACATTGAGTTGAATGGAAACTCTTAATTTCTACTTGCATGACATACATAACTGATATATAATTTATGAGCTTGAGAACACACAGCCCGTGAGTTTTGAGCTTAATTGTATGGTTACATCAAACCATAAATTTCATTCCTGTGTGTTTCACACTTCTTTTCTATGCTTGCAATCTTTATTTTGTTTTAAATCTATATGTCCAATTATAGAATATATATGCATACCAAGAGATAATTGAGGCCATTAATTGTTTTTGCTCACTTATCCCAAATAAGACCACCCTTTTATGTCACCCTTGTTAGCCACTTTGAGCTTTTTAATTCCCTTCTGTTTTATAACCACATTACTAGCCTTAAGCAGAAAAACAAATTAAAAATCCCAAGTTGAATCCTTGGTTAGCTTAAGATAGATATTATGTATAATTTAAGTATGGGAATTTAATGGGAACATGGGATGATAGGAAAAAAGGGAATTAAATTGAATAAATTATTTGAAAATTTGGGAATCATGCTCATGTGAAATCAAAATAATTAAATTTCCATGTGCATTGAAAAAAAATATTATCCCGAATGCAATTACAAAAAAAAATCAATGCACTTGGGACAAAAGTAAAAAATAAAATGCATGAGCATGTAACACAAAAGTTCAAAGATTTGGGTAGCTAGGTGAAGAATTATGAAATTATATATGTATATGTTAGATGAGATCTTAGACTAGTCAAGGATTCCCTTTATTAGCTCACTTAGCCTTATATATACATCCTTACCCTTACCTCAGCCCCATTACAACCTAGGAAAAGACCTCATGATTTTTGTATATCTATGTTCAATAATTGTTGATTGATTAGAGGAAAAACAATGTTTTAAAAAGCATGACTAGAAAAGAAGAGAGTGATTAATCCCAAATACTGAGTGACTAGAGAGTAAACACATAATCCAGTGAGGGTTCAATAGCTCATTCTCATATGTCCAAGTTTAATTATTAATTGTCTTGCAAGTTGTGAACTATCTTAACTCAACTCAATTGTAATTGTGCTTTAATATGATTTGGCTCTAGTTGTATATACATGATTCCTTGAAGATATGAATTAATTTAACTACATGTATGCTTTATATATAGGTGAATAATAACTAGAATTGCATGACTCATTTAGGTAGTTGCATTTAGAATAGATTGCATTGCATATGATTCCACCATTTTACCTTTACTCTTTTATCTTGGATTTAGCATGAGGACATGCTATTATTTAAGTGTGGGGAGATTTATAAACCACTATTTTATGATAAATCTTGTGCTTAAATTGAATGATTTTATCAACTCTTCACCTACTTATTCATATGAATTTGCATGGTTTTACAATTCCTTCTTTATGATATGACATATGAGAAAACATGTTTCCTATGCTTTAAAATTATTAAATTTAATTATCCTTTATTACCATTCGATGCCGTGATTTGTGTGTTGAGTACTTTCAGATTTTGTAGGACAGGACTGACTTAAAGGATGGAAAGGAAACATACAAAAATGGAAGGAAAGCACAAATTGGAGTTTTTAAAGAAACTGGAAGCGACGTGAACGCATGACCCACGCAGACGCGTGCTTAGCGCAAAGAGCATCGACGCGAGCGCATGGACGACGCGAACGCGTGACTCGCGAAACACAACTAAAGCGGACGCATGACTGACGCGACTGCGTGGAAGAGCAAAACTCCAGATGATGCGACCATGTGACCGTGACGTGCGCGATCTGTAGAATTTGCATAAGTCGGCCCCAGCGACTTCTGGGCCCTTTTTGGTCCAGATCCAAGCCCAGAGAACACAGATTAAAGGACTATAAATGGAGGAATCCATCCATTCATCAAGAGGGTAGACACTGGATACATCATACAACACACATTTATACATAGCTTTAGGATTTAGATGTAGCTTTTAGAGAGAGAGGCTCTCTCCTCTCTCTTAGGATTAGGATTAGGATTCCTCTTAAAGGATTTAGGAATACTTTCATCTTCTTTATCTCAGGTTCAATGTTCTTTTTATTTATTTTCTCTTTTATTTGTTTATGAACTTTTCATGTTAGGATTTTCTTAACTAATATAATTTGAGGTATTTCAGACTCATGACTGCTTCCTTTTATTTATTATATAAATAATTTGAATTTTTCCCTTTTGGCTTCGGTTGAGTAATTGGTGACACTTAAGTTATCAAACTGAGCAGTTGATTAATATTTGAAGTTTGCTGGTTGATTTAGATCCCTCTAAAGCTAGTCTTTCCTTAGGAGTTGACTAGGACTTGAGGAATCAAATTAATTGGTCCACTTGACTTTCCTTTATTTAGTAAGTATTAACTAAGTGGGAGCAACGGACAATACTCATCACACCTGATAAGGATAACTAGGATGGGATTTTCAATTCTCATACCCTGCCAAGAGATTTCTTAGTTATTAATTTATTAATTTCTGCAATCCATTTCTCTTGTTCAAAACCTTTTCTAAACCCAAAAACACTATTTTCCATAACCAATAGTAAAACATACTTCCCTGCAATTCCTTGAGAAGACGACCCGAGGTTTAAATACTTCGGTTATCAATTTCAAAGGAGTTTGTTACTTGTGACAACCAAAACGTTTGTAAGAAAGGAATTCTTGTCGGTCTAGAAGCTATACTTACAACGGGAATTTATTTGTGAAAATTCTAGATTGTGTGAGAGTTTCGTTCTTCAAAATGGCGCCGTTGCCGGGGAGTTACAATAGTGTGCTAATTTATTGATTGGAATTTATTTAATTGCATTTTTCTTTTTATTTTGCTACTATGAGCTGCATGTTTCTTTCATTGAATGACGCATTCACTTCCTAATCCAAGCTTGCCAGTATTTGACCCTGAGATTGAAAAAACTATTTCACGTATAAGGCAAGCTCGCGTCGGTTAGTCCTCTCCGAGGACGAATCTGAAACGTCATTTAAGGAAGAAACAAGCTCCCTTTCTACTGATTCAGTTGATTTACATGTAGGTGACATGGCAGCACCTAGGAGAGTCACTATCCTGGAGGCTAGAGTCCTTGAAATTACACTGCAGCTGTATCAGGCGCACCACCCAGCGGTGGCTGTGGATTTTGAAATAAAGACTGCACTACTCAACTTGATGCCCAAGTTTCATGGCTTACCTGCTCAAGAGCCTATCAAGCACCTTAGGGATTTTCAGACATCTTGTTCTACTGTTAAGCGTGATGGTGTTGATGAAACTTCTATTCTGTTAAAAGCCTTCCCGTTCTCTCTTAAGGGAAAGTCAAGAGAGTGGTACTACACTCAACCCGGAGCAACTGTTTCTAACTGGGATACGCTTAGAAGAGAATTTTTAGAGAAATTCTTTCCGGCTGAGGTTACCGATAAACTGAGGAAAGACATTTCCATGATCGTTCAGGACAAATCTGAGACTCTCTACGAATATTGGAAGCGCTTTAATAATCTTCCGGAAGCATATCCCCACCATATGATAGACAAGATAGTGTTGCTCGGCTACTTTACACCGGGCATGAAGCCTCAAGATAAAACCACATTGGAAGGTGCTAGCAATGGGTCTATAAAAAAGTACAAGAGTACTGATGAGGCATCGCAATTGATCAGCGACTTAGCTGAATCTACTAGGAATCACAGGCCAAAACAAAGTCGGTCAAGAGCTGTTGCAGAGGTATCCTCTAGCAAAGAGACTACTGCTCTAACCCAGAGTATATGCGAAATGACCAACTTACTGAAGCAGATGCAGTTAAGTCAACAACAAGCTCAGCCTTCTCTGCCACAGCAAGGCCAACAGTTGGTTCCACAAAGAGTATGCGGGATCTGTGCCGATTACAATCATTATACTGATGAATGTTCGTAACTCTAACAGGAAAACAACACTGTGGCAGCCACTCATAACTTCTATGACCTCCCCAATCAAGGGTACAATCAAGGTGGCAGCTACAACCATGGATGGTAGGATAACTCCAACCAAGGTTGGAGAGATAATTCTAACCAGGGTTGGAGGAATAATCATAACAGAGGAGGCAGAGATAACAATGGAAACCAGAGGTGGAATAACAATAACAACTTCAGGCAGCAGAATCAGAATCAGACCTATATAGCACCTCATCTAAGGCAGCCTCAAGCATCTCAACAGACCCCTCAGATCACTTATCCATCTTCATCTTCTAATGATGAGTTACTGCAATCTATTGATCGAAGATAGCAGGCCATGGAAAATAACCTTCTACTCTAAATGGTCTGAACTCTACCTTGCAAGCCCTTGTCTCACAGATTGGATCACTGAATAACTCTAACAACCAATCTTCGAGCTCTGGTGGACTCCCCTCTCAACCATTACCGAACCCCAAGGGTGGCATCAATGCCATTACCCTAAGATCTGGAACCACACTCCAAGAGAGGAATTCTGAGGAACCAAGCTCGCCAGAACACGCCCCAGCTGCAGACACGGTTGAGATAGAGGATGTTGAAGAAGAAGATGAAGCACAAGGCGTGGCTGAAGCAGAAGCAGCCCAACCAAGGAATGCAGAACCCTAGCAAGCTGAAGCTGTAAAAGATGCCACTCCTATTCCATTTCCATACCTTGCTAAGAAGCCCAAAAAGCAGATGGAACTTGATCCCAAAATGGTAGAGATTTTCAAAAAGGTTGAGGTAACTGTTCCCCTTTTTGATGTTATTCAGCAAGTACCTAAATACGCAAAGTTTCTGAAAAAATTGTGCATACATAAAGATAAAATTAATGAATTAGAAACTATTCCTTTAGGTAGTTCTATATATGCTTTAATGGGAAATATACCTGAAAATGTAGTGACCCAGGCCCATGCATGGTTAACTGTACCATTAAAGGTGTGATATTTTCTGACTGTATGTGTGATTTAGGAGCATGCATGGGTATTATGCCCTTGTCTATATATAATGCTTTAAGACTCCCTCCCTTAGAAAGGTTGGCAGCTCGTTTTGTGTTAGCAAATAAAAGCATTATCACAGTGGTTGGAATTGCTGAAGATGTGTTAGTGAGCATTAAGGGGCTCACGTTTCCCATTGACTTCTATATCTTGGAGATGCCCAAAATGACTCAGGAAGGCCTTCATCAATCCTGCTTGGAAGACCGTTTTTGAAGACTTTGAAATTCAAGCTGGATGCCTTTTCGGGAACCTATTCCTTTGAGGTAGATGGAAGAACAGTGAGCTTCAATCTGGATGAAGCTATGAAGCACCCCCCCAAAAGATCACTCCATATTCTAATGTGACATCATTGATGAAATCATAGCAGCAACTCACCAGGAAGACATGGAAGAGAACCACATGGAGCATGATCCAAGTGTGGGAACACCCTCTGAACATACTGAAGATTCATTACCATTTTCACCAGCCCAGATAATCCAGAACCAAACCATAAGCGGAAAATGGAATTAAAGCCCCTTCCTCCACACCTCAAGTATGCATACCTTGAGGAAAAGCAGAAGTTTCCAGTTATCATTGCAAGGGAACTCACTTCCTAACAAGAAGAACAACTGCTTAGTGTATTGAGGACGCATAAGAAAGAAATTGGATGGAGCTTGGTGGATATAGTAAGCATTAGCCCTCAAGTTTGTGAACATAGAATATTCTTAGAAGAAGGAGCAAAGCCTGTCCGTCAACCTCAGAGAAGATTGAATCCCACCATCTTAGAAGTTGTCAAGAAGGAAGTAACCAGACTACTTGAAGCAGATATCATTTACCCCATTTCAGATAGCGAATGGGTCAGTCCAGTACAAGTGGTGCCCAAGAAGTCTGGAGTCACAACAATAAGGAACGAGTAAGGAGAACTTCTGACAACCAGAGTGCAGAACGCATGGAGAGTTTGCATTGACTACAGACGTCTCAACCAAGCCACTCGCAAGGATCATTATCCCTTGCCATTCATTGATCAGATGCTTGATCGCCTGTCAGGTAAATCTCATTACTGCTTTCTAGATGGCTATACAGGTTATTTTCAAATTCATATAGCTCCTGAAGATCAAAAAAAGACTACTTTTACATGTCTTTTTGGGACTTATGCTTTATAAAAGAATGCCCTTTGGCTTATGCAATGCACTAGCTACTTTCCAAAGGTGTATGATGAGTCTTTTCTCTGATCTCATTGAGACCTGTATGGAAGTTTTTATGGATGACTTTAGCGTATATGGTGATTCATTTAACCTTTGCTTGGATGGTTTATCTAGAGTATTGGACAGGTGTGTTAGTTCAAACCTTGTTTTAAATTTTGAAAAGTGTCATTTTATGGTGAAACAAGGCATTGTTCTAGGACATGATGTTTCTGATACTGGTATCTCTGTAGACCCAGCAAAGGTGGATGTTATTTCTAGTTTACCTTACCCCTCCTCTGTGAGGGAAGTTCGTTCGTTCCTTGGCCACGTAGGTTTTTACAGGAGATTCATTAAGGACTTAAGGTAGCACTACCCTTATCCAGACTACTGCAGAAAGACATTGAGTTCGAGTTCAGTGATGATTGCAAACAAGCGTTTGATAAGCTGAAGACCGCCCTAACTCAAGCTCCGATTGTGAGGGGACCAGACTGGAGTCAACCATTTGAAATCATGTGTGACGCCTCCAATCATGCAGTAGGAGCAGCACTAGCTCAACATGAAGATAATGATCCTTTTGTAATTGCTTATGCATCTAAGACTTTAGATGCTGCTCAATCTAATTGCACTACTACTGAAAAAGAGCTTCTAACTATTGTTTTTGCTCTGGATAAATTCTGAGCTTATTTACTTGATACTAAGGTAGTAGTGTACTCAGACCATGCAGCTCTAAAATATTTATTAGCTAAAAAGGAGTCTAAACTAAAGCTAATACGTTGGATGCTACTGCTGCAAGAATTTGATCTGGAAATTAAAGATAGGAGTGGTAACCAAAATTTAGTGGCTGACCACTTGAGTCGCCTTGAGCACATTAAAGATAACTCCATTCCTATCAATGATAATTTCCCATTTGATATCTTACATGCAGTATCTAATGTAGTTCCTTGGTATGCACCCGTAGCTAATTATCTAGTTAGCCACACTTTTCCTCCCGATTTTACTAAGCATCAGAGAGACAAGCTGAAAAGCGAGTCCAAATACTATGTGTGGGATGATCCATATCTATGGGGGTGTGGTGCTGACCAGGTAATTAGACGGTGTGTACCTCAATCAGAATTCCAGTCCATTTTAGAGGCATGCCACTCATCTGAGAGTGGAGGACATTTTGGCCCTCAATGAACTGCTAGAAAAGTTTTAGACTATGGATTCTAGTGTCCTACTCTTTTTAAAGATGCTGCTAACCTTTGTAGATCTTGTCCTCCATGCCAAAGATTTGGTAATATATCCCAGAGGGATGAAATGCCTCAACAAATTATGCTTTTTTGTGAAATTTTGTATGTTTGGGGCATTGACTTCATGGGTCCATTTCCAAATTCTAATGGCCACCTTTATATACTGTTGATGAGCGGATAATTTATACGCTTTTTGGCATTGTTTTAGTATGTTTTTAGTATATTTTAGTTAGTTTTTAGTATACTTTTATTAGTTTTTAGTTAAAATTTACTTTTCTGGACTTTACTATGAGTTTGTGTGTTTTTCTGTGATTTCAGGTATTTTCTGGCTGAAATTGAGGGTCCTGAGCAAAAATCTGATTCAGAGGCTGGCGCTCTCAATGGCGTTGGAAAGTAGACATCCTGGGCTTTCCAGAAATGTATAATAGTCCATACTTTTCCCGAGATTTGATGGCCCAAACCGGCGTTGCAAATCAGCTTCAGAATTCCCAGCGTTTAACGCTGGAACTGGCATAAAAATTGGAGTTAAACGCCCAAACTGGCATAAAAGTTGGCGTTTAACTCCAGAAAAAGTCTCTACACATGAAAGCTTCAATGCTTGGCATAAAAGCTGGCGTTTAACTCCAGAAAAAGTCTCTACACATGAAAGCTTCAATGCTCAGCCCAAGCACACACTAAGTGGACCCAGAAGTAGGTTTTTACGTCATTTACTCATTTCTGTATACCCTAGGTTACTAGTTCACTATTAATAGGATCTTTTGACATTGTATCTGGACCTCATGACACTTTACACGTTTCTCATTGTATTTTCCACAGCATGAGTGATGAGCGGATAATTTATACGCTTTTTGGCATTGTTTTTAGATAGTTTTTAGTAAGTTTGAGCTACTTTTAGGGATATTTTCATTAGTTTTTATTTAAATTCACATTTCTGGACTTTACTATGAGTTTGTGTGTTTTTCTGTGATTTCAGGTAAATTCTGGATGAAATTGAGGGACTTGATCAAAACTCTGAAAAAGGCTGACAAAAGGACTGCTGATGCTGTTGGAATCTGACCTCCCTACACTCGAAATGGATTTTTCGAAGCTACAGAAATCCAATTGGCGCGCTCTCAACGGCGTTGGAAAGTAGACATCCAGAGCTTTTCATCAATATATAATAGTGCATACTTTATTCGGAAATTGACGATGTAACTTGGCGTTGAACGCCAAGTACATGCTGCTGTCTGGAGTTAAACGCCAGAAAAACGTCATGATCCGGAGTTGAACGCCCAAAACACATCATAACTCGGAGTTCAACTCCAAGTAAAGCCTCTGCTCGTGGATAGATCAAGCTCAGCCCAAGCATACACCAAGTGGGCCCCGGAAGTGGATTTATGCATCAATTACTTACTCATGTAAACCCTAGTAGCTAGTTTATTATAAATAGAACATTTAACTATTGTATTAGAAATCTTTTGACAGTTTAATCTCTTGACTGTTTAGCCTTTGATTATTCGGTCTCTTGATCACTCAAGGGGGCTGGCCATTCGGCCATGCCTGAACCTTTTACTTATGTATTTTCAACAGTGGAGTTTCTGCACACCATAGATTAAGGGTGTGGAGCTCTGCTGTACCTCAAGTATTAATGAAATTCTATCTTCTTTTATTCAATTCTCTTTTATTCTTATTCCAAGATATACGTTATACTTAACTTGATGAATGTGATGATCCGTGACACTCATCATCATTCTCACTTATGAACGCGCGTGATTGACAACCACTTTCGTTCTACCTTAGGCCAGGCGCATATCTCTTAGATTCCCCAACAGAATCTTCGTGGTATAAGCTAGATAGATGGCGGCATTCATTAGGATCCGAAAAGTCTAACCTTGTCTGTGGTATTCCGAGTAGGATCCTGGGAATCCGGAAAGTC
>NC_029775.3:34159788-34161561 GCF_000817695.3 Arachis duranensis
GGGTGATGCCTCTAGACGATTAGCCGTGCAGTGACAGCGCATAGGATCATTTTCCCGAGAGGATTGAAAGTAGCCACCGATGATGGTGATGCCCTACATATAGCTTGCCATGGAAAGGAGTAAGAAGGATTGAAGGAAGAGTGAGTAATGAAGTAGAGTCTCAAGAGGAGCACAGCATCTCCATACACCTATCTGAAATTCTCACTATTGATTTACATAAGTATTTCTATCCCTTTTTATTTTCCAATTATTATTAATTTTCGAAAACCCATAAACCAATTTAGTCTGCCTAGCTGAGATTTACAAGGTGACCATAGCTTGCTTCATACCAACAATCTCTGTGGGATCGACCCTTACTCACGTAAGGTTTATTACTTGGACGACCCAGTACACTTGCTGGTTAGTTGAACGGAGTTGTGAACTATGGTATTGGCATCATGTTTTTGGCGCCATTACCAGGGAATGAAAAGCAATGAATTTTGCAAAATGGAATAACAATTGAATCACAATTTTGTCCACCAAGTTTTTGGCGCCGTTGCCGGGGATTGTTCGAGTATGGACAACTGACGGTTCATCTTGTTGCTCAGATTAGGTAATTTTCTTTTCAAAAATTTCTTTTCAAAAATCTTTTTCAAAATTTTTCTTTTCTTTTTCGTTTTTCTAACCATGTTTTTCGAAAAAAATTAATAAAAATCCAAAAAAATTAATAAAATCATAAAAATAAAAAATATTTTGCGTTTCTTGTTTGAGTCTTGTGTTAATTTTTAAGTTTGGTGTCAACTGCATGCTTTTAAAATTTTTCTTGCATTTTTTTGAAAATCTCATGCATTCATAGTGTTCTTCATGATCTTCAAGTTGTTCTTGACAAGTCTTGTTGTGTGATCTTGATGATTTCTTGTTTTGTGTTGTTTGTTGTTTTTCATGTGCATTTTGTGTTTGTTAGAGTCCATGCATTAAAAATTTCTAAGTTTGGTGTCTTGCATGTTTTCCTTGCATCAAAAATTTTTCAAAATTATGTTCTTGATGTTCATCATGATCTTCAAAGTGTTCTTGGTGTTCATCTTGACATTCATAGTGTTCTTGCATGCATTAAGTGTTTTGATCCAAAATTTTCATGTTTTGGGTCATTTTTGTGTTTTTCTTTAAAATTTCAAAAATCAAAAAAAATATCTTTTCCTTATTTCCTCCAAATTTTCGAAATTTTGGGTTGGCTTGATCAAAAATTTTTAAAATTAGTTATTTCTTACAAGTCAAGTCAAAATTTCAATTTTAAAAATCTTATCTTTTCAAAATCTTTTTCAAAAAAATTATATCTTTTTCATTTTTTTTCTATTTTTCGAAAATTGCAATAATCTTTTTCAAAATATTTTCAAAATATTTTTCCTATCTTTACGTCTAATTTTCGAAAATTAGCTAACAATTAATGTGATTGGTTCAAAAATTTAAAGTTTGTTACTTTCTTGTTAAGAAAGGTTCAATCTTTAAATTCTAGAATCTTATCTTGTAGTTTCTTGTTAGTTAAGTCATTTTAAAAATTAAATCTTTTTCAAAATATCTTTTTATCTTATTCTTCTCAAAATTTTATCTTTTTCAAAATTTGATTTCAAAATATCTTATATAGCTAACTTCTTATCTTCTTATCTTTTTAAAATTTGATTTCAAATCTTTTTCAATCAACTAACTAACTTTTTGTTTGTTTCTTATCTTTTTCAAAACCACCTAACTACTTTTCCCTCTCTAATTTTCGAAAATATCTCACCTTTTTTTTTAAAA
>NC_029775.3:34163020-34163164 GCF_000817695.3 Arachis duranensis
GGAAGGATCAACAAAAGCCTCAACAAGGCTTTAACAATGGTGGACGCACTAGGCTAGGCAATAGCAAGCCATATCCATCATATTCTCAGCAGCAGACAGAGAATTCTGAACAAAACACTTCTAATTTAGCCAATATAGTCTCTG
>NC_029775.3:34164832-34165121 GCF_000817695.3 Arachis duranensis
GAGGACGAGCAATATTTTAAGTTTGGTGTGTGGTCAAAGCACAATCTTTTTGTTTTCCACTACCATCAATGGCACCTAAGGTCGGAAAAGGAAAAGGGAAGACAAAAGCTTCCACCTCCGAGTCATGGGAGATGGAAAGATTCATCTCCAAGATCCATCAAGACCACTTCTATGATGTTGTGGCAAAGAATAAGGTGATCACTGAGGTCCCTTTCAAACTCAAGAAGAATGAGTATCCGGAGATCCGACATGAGATCCGAAGAAGAGGTTGGGAAGTCTTAACCAACCC
>NC_029775.3:34165308-34165531 GCF_000817695.3 Arachis duranensis
GAGGTTGGCGTTTCACTTGCCCATGATGCAAGGAGATGAACGCCCCTACACTAGAAGGGTCAACTTTAATCAAAGGTTGGAGCAAGTCCTAATGGACATATGTGTGGAAAGAGCCCAATGGAGAATAGACTCCAAAGGCAAGCTGGTTCAACTAAGAAGACTGGACCTCAAGCCTGTGGCTAGAGGATGGTTGGAGTTCATTCAACGCTCCATCATTCCTACT
>NC_029775.3:34169491-34170733 GCF_000817695.3 Arachis duranensis
ATTGCAAAAGTGTGATTGCAATTTCGTGCACCAAGTTTTTGGCGCCGTTGCCGGGGATTGTTCGAGTTTGGACAACTGACGGCTTATCTTGTTGCTTAGATTAGGACTGTTTTATTTTAGTTGGTTTAGAGTCTTTTATTTGAGTTTAGTTTCATATTTTAAGTTTGGTGTCAATTGCATGCTTTTGTTTTCCTTTGATTTTTTCGAATTTGCATGTCCCTAGTCCCTTTTTGATCTTTAAAAATTCTAAGTTTGGTGTCTTCTTTTTGTTTTCCCTTAAGTTTTCGAAAATCTGTGTCTGATTTTCTAAAAATTTTAAGTTTGGTGTCATTTTGTTGTTTTTCTCTTTCCTCATTTCAAAAAAATCAAATCTTCTTAAAAATAATTTTCAATCATATCTTCTCAATTGCTAACTCCAAAATCTTCTTAATTGACTAATTGATTTAGTTTTCAATTTGCCTTGATCTTATTTGAGTTTTCGAAAATTTATTTTGTTTTCCTTTTGTGTTATTTTAATTTTTTTCGGTAAAAAAAATATAAATATTTTACTTTACTTGTGAATTCATATCATATTCCCTTTCTCCATCATGGACGTAAGTGGAATTGAACTTTGTGAATTCATATCATATTCCCTTTCTCCATCATGGACGTAAGTGGAATTGAACTGTCCAGAAGGACTCTTGGGTCATATGCTAACCCCATTACAGCTGCATATGGGAGTAGCATCTGTATACCTCCCATTAAAGCAAGCAGCTTTGAGCTAAATCCTCAACTCATTATCATAGTGCAGCAAAATTGCCAGTATTCCGGTCTTCCACAAGAAGAGCCTACTGAGTTTCTGGCACAATTCTTACAAATTGCTGACACAGTACGTGATAAAGAGGTGAATCAGGATGTCTACAGACTATTACTGTTTCCATTTGCTGTAAAAGATCAAGCTAAGAGGTGGTTGAATAACCAACCTACAGCAAGCATAAAGACATGGAAATAGTTATCAGACAAATTCCTGAATCAGTTTTACCCTCCAAAAAGGATAACATAGCTAAGGCTGGACATCCAAGGCTTTAAACAAGAGGATAATGAATCCCTTTATAATGCCTGGGAGAGGTATAGAGGTATACTAAGAAAATGCCCCTCTGAAATGTTTTTAGAGTGGGTACAACTGGACATCTTCTACTATGGGCTTACAGAAAAAGCTCAGATGTCTTTAGACCACTCAGCTGGTGGATCTATACACATGAG
>NC_029775.3:34170756-34171367 GCF_000817695.3 Arachis duranensis
CTGGTGGATCTATACATATGAGGAAGACGATTGAAGAGGCTCAAGAGCTTATAGATACTGTTGCTAGAAATCAATATTTGTACTCTAGCAATGAGTTCTCTACAAAAGAAGAAGTTATGGCAGTAGCCACTGATCCTACTCCTCAAGAACAGATGATTGAGCTTAATCAACAATTACACCTGATGACAAAATAGTTAGCAGAATTTAAAGAAATGCTCCAAGAAACTAAAATTGCTAACAAGAACATAGAATCACAGTTGAATCAGGCAAAACAGTAGCTATCTAAACAGATAACAGAAGAATGCCAAGCAGTTCAACTGAGGAGTGGGAAGACATTGAATAACACTGCTCAAAGTAGCAAAAAGCCAAATAAGGAACAATTGACAGAGGATAACTAAGCCACTGTCCAAAATCCCTCTGAGGACACTAAGAGCCCAGAGAGGAATACTTTTGGCGTCCAAACGCCAGAAAAGGGGGGAAAGCTGGCGTTAAACACCCATTCCCTGCCCAGTTCTGGCGTTTAAACGCCAGAAAGGGGAGAAAAGTTGGCGTTAAACGCCCAATATTCACCCAATCCTGGCGTTCAAACGCCAATGGAGGATCAAACACCT
>NC_029775.3:34173762-34174870 GCF_000817695.3 Arachis duranensis
CCATGGTTTGCAGATATTGCAAATTATAAAGCTGTGAGGTTCATACCACAGGAGTACAGCAGAGTGCAAAGAAAGAAATTAATTTCAGATGTCAAGTACTACCTATGGGATGAACCATATCTCTTTAAGAGATGTGCAGACGGAATGATCCGCAGATGTGTACCCAGAGAAGAAGCACAAAGGATCCTGTGGCATTGTCATGGATCACAGTATGGGGGACATTTTGGAAGTGAGCGAACAGCCACTAAGGTCCCCCAATGTGGCTTCTACTGGCCTACTCTCTATAGAGATGCCCGAGAGTTTGTGCGTAACTGTGACAGTTGCCAAAGAGCTGGCAACTTGCCTCATGGATACGCCATGCCTCAACAAGGGATCTTAGAGATTGAGTTGTTTGATGTATGGGGAATTGACTTTATGGGTCCATTCCCACCATCATACTCAAACACTTATATTCTGGTGGCAGTGGACTATGTATCTAAATGAGTAGAAGCAATTGCTACACCCACCAATGATACTAAAACCGTGCTGAAATTCCTCCAGAAACACATCTTCAGCAGATTTGGTGTTCCCAGAGTCATTCTATGATTCGATATGGAATTAGCCACAAAGTGGCAACCCCGTATCATCTACAGACAAATGGGTAAGCTGAAGTCTCTAACAGAGAGCTAAAAAGAATCATAGAACAGACTGTAATAGCCCGAAGAAAGGATTGGGCAAAGAGCTTGGATGATGCTCTGTGGGCATACAGAACAGCATTCAAGACTCCAATAGGAACCTCACCATACCAACTTGTGTATGGCAAGGCCTGTCATCTGCCCGTGGAACTGGAACATAAAGCCTACTGGGCAACCAGATTCCTAAATCTGGATGCTAAGTTAGCTGGTGAAAAGAGATTACTCCAGCTAAATGAGCTAGATGAATTTAGACTCAGTGCCTTCGAAAATGCAAAGATTTATAAGGAAAAGGCAAAGAAGTGGCATGACAAGAAGTTGTCATCCAGAGTCTTTGAGCCAGGACAAAAAGTTCTGCTCTTCAACTCTAGGCTCAGATTGTTCCCAGGAAAACTTAAATCCCGGTGGAGGGGTCCGTATGCGATTACAGGAGTGTC
>NC_029775.3:34175039-34175843 GCF_000817695.3 Arachis duranensis
AAGGTCCAGCTAAAGACAATAAAGAAGCGCTTGCTGGGAGGCAACCCAGTGATTAGCAGGGTATCTGTTCTGTTTAATCAAGATTGATACATATTCTAAAAGGACAATTATCAAAATTGAAGGAATTCACAGAGTTACAGAAGGATTCAGTGCAAAAAGCAGAGAAAAAGAGCTTACTGGCGAAAAAAACGCCAGTAAAGGGTATTTTGGGCGTTAAAAGCCAGAATGGGCACCATTCTGGGCGTTTAACGCCAGTAAAGGTGCCATTTTGGGCGTTAAACGCCAGAATGGGCACCATTCTGGGCGTTTAACGCCAGGTGTGCAGCATCCTGGGCGTTTAGCAAAACGCCCAGTGATAAAGGGATTTCTGGCGTTTAACGCCAGCCAGGGTACCTGGCTGGGCGTTAAACGCCCAAATTGGCCAACAAATGGGCGTTAAACGCCAGAATGAATACCATTCTGGGCGTTTAACGCCAGAAAGGCAGGGGGAGGAGATTTTGTTTCCCACTTCAACTTTTTTCAAACTTTCTTGTTTTGATTCATATTTTTCTGCAAAAACACATTACAAACTTTCATCATTCACCTTCCAATTTCAAAAATTAAAATCTTCTTCAAATCTATTTCAAATCCTTTCCTAGACTCTTTCAAAAACTCAATTATCTCCTCAAATTTTTTTCCATATCTTCTCAAATCCCCCTCAAATTTTCGAAAATCTCTCCTCTTCTCCTATTTAAAAACGTTCGGCCACCCCCCTTTCCCCACACCATTCGAATTTTCTCTCCTTCTCTCTCCCCTCTTTCCTTT
>NC_029775.3:34176003-34177286 GCF_000817695.3 Arachis duranensis
ACTAATCCAAAGAATCTTTGGAATCAAGAGAAGTTCTTAACCAAAGAACATGAAGACCATTATCACAAAATAATGGGTCTGAGGTCAGTGATCCCGGAAGTTAAATTCAATCTGAAAGAAGATGAATATCTGGGAATCCAAGAGCAAATTCGAAACAGAGGATGGGAAGTTCTAACCAATCCTGAGATAAAGGTTGGAAGAAATATGGTTCAGGAATTCTACTCAAATCTGTGGCTGACAGATAAGCAGAGAATGACCGAAACTGCTTTCCATACTTTCAGAACCATGGTCAGAGGGAAAGTTATCTACTTCCATCTGGACAAAATAAGAGAGGTCTTCAAATTGCCTCAACTGCAAGATGATCCTGAATCCTTTAATAGGAGAATGGTGAGAGCAGATAAGGGGCTGGATCAAGTTCTAGAGGACATATGCCTCCCTGGAACTAAGGGGTGAAGATGGGAGTAGATGAATTCATACCCATTGAACATCCAATCACCAAGAAGTCAATGGAAGGACAAATGCAAGACAACTCTATCAAAAAGAGGGCGCAGGAGTTCCTCCCTGAATTTCCTGAAATTGACTACTGGGCCAGCCTAGAAGCATCTATCACCAAGTTGCAAGAAACTATGAAGCAACTTAAGGAAGAACAGCAGAATCAGAACTGCATGCTCTGCAAATTGCTGAAGGAACAAGAGAAGCAGGGGCGTGAACTTCAAGAGTTGAAACGCCAAAAGTTCTCCCCTCAATTTGAGGGAGCATCCACTTCTCAAAATCAAGGTTGTTGAGTCCTAACTCTGTGATAACCTCTATCATTAGGAGCCTATTTAAGTTTTTGTTTTCTATTCCTACTAGTCTCATCTTATATCTATTTTTGAGTCTTGTTATTAATTCATAATTAATAAAATCTAAAGTTTATGTCTTAAAGCTATGAATGTCCTATGAATCCATCACCTCTCTTAAATGAAAAGTGCTTTAATCACAAAAGAACAAGAAGTACATGATTTCGAATTTATCTTTGAAACTAGTTGAGTTAGTTTGATGTGGTGACAATGCTTTTTGTTTTCTGAATGAATGCTTGAACAGTGCATATGTATTTTGAATTTGTTGTTTTAAGAATGTTGAAATTGTTGGCTCTTGAAAGAATGAGGAAAAAGAGAACTGTTATTGAGGATCTGAAAAATCATCAAATTGATTCTTGAAGCAAGAAAAAGCAGTGATTCAAAAAAAATGAAAAAAATTTTAGAAGAAAAAGAAAGAAATAAAGTTGTGATCCAAGGCAAAAA
>NC_029775.3:34177401-34177659 GCF_000817695.3 Arachis duranensis
CCAATTATGTGTCTGTGGCATGTATGTATCCGGTGGTAATACTAGAAAACAGAGTGCTTTGGGCCACAGCCAAGACTCATAAAGTAACTATGTTCAAGAATCATAATTCTTAACTAGGAGAATCAATAACACTATCTAAGTTCTGAGTTCCTATGGATGCCAATCATTCTAAACTTCAAAGGACAAAGTGAGATGCCGAAACTGTTCAAAAGCAAAAAGCTACAAGTCCCGCTCATCTAATTAGAATTAATATTCATT
>NC_029775.3:34178929-34186334 GCF_000817695.3 Arachis duranensis
TACTTGGACGACCCAGTGCACTTGCTGGTTAGTTGTGCGGGATTGCAAAAGTGTGATTGCAATTTCGTGCACCAACTGTTAGCTGTAGATTATGTTTCTAAATTGGTGGAAGCAATTTCTGCCCGTACTGATGATGCTAACACTGTTGTTTCCTTTGTTAGAAACCATATTATTTGTTGCTTTGGATCACCACGAGCAATCGTGAGCGATTAAGGCACTCACTTTTGTAATAGGAGATTAACAGGTTTACTAAAGAGACATGGGATAATTCATAAAGTATCAACAGCCTATCACCCCCAGACTAATGGGCAAGCAGAGGTATCTAACAGAGAGATAAAGCGCATACTGCAAAAGATAGTCAAGCCTCATAGAAAGGACTGGAGCACCAGGCTCCAAGACGCGCTTTGGGCATATCGGACAGCATATAAGACACCGATTGGGACGAGTCCTTTCTGCTTAGTTTATAGAAAGGCCTGTCATCTCCCAGTTGAGTTAGAACACAAAGCCTTCTGGGCGGTAAAGGAGTGCAACATGGACTATGAGAGAGCCGGAGCTGAACGGAAGTTGCAACTGCAAGAATTAGAGAACCTTCGCCTAGAAGCTTATGAAAACTCCAGGCTGTATAAAGAGAAGGTGAAGGCTGTGCATGACAACAACATCAAAAGAAGAGGATTCCAACCTGGGGACTTAGTCCTCCTTTACAACTCCAAAATGCAGCTCATGCCAGGCAAGTTGAGATCCAGATGGGACGGTCCCTATCGAGTAGAGAGGGTGGAATCATACGGAGTCTTTCACTTGAGCCATCCTTCAAGCTCTGAACTTATTAAAGTCAATGGAAATCACTTGAAGTTATTCCATGGCGAAAAGATGGCGAAAAACTAGAAACTGGAGATCTTCCTCCTAGAAGATCCACCCACAACAGACGACTGAGCTAGTGGAGCATCCAACTTAAGGATGTTAAAGCAAAGTGCTGGGTGGGAGACAACCCACCATGGTATGATCGTTCCTTCCCCTCTCCTTAATTTCCTTCGTCAATAAATCTTCTCAGTTCTAATGCCTATATTTTGCATCTCTTTTGCATATTGCATATTGCATATAAAAAAAGGGATTAAAGCATGCAACGCGCTCGCGTCATAGTGCCTCCGCAACAATGAAGAAAAGTAACAGAAAATTATGTAAGAGTGTGGCTGGAGGCGTGCCCCTGGCCCCATTTGACCCACGCGACCGCGTGGATGACGCAATCACGTCATTTGTAAAATGGCCTCCCCACACGTCCGCGTTAACCACGCGAACGCGTGGCTCTGCAATTCGATGTAAAAGGGTGTATGGCTGTGAGTTACGCTGGAGCTGGGCTTAACCTGTGCTAGCCACACAAGCCCTGTCGCGTGAACGCGTGCCCCACGCGTCCGTGCCGTTTTCATAATTTGGCCATCCACGCGATCGCATCAACTACGCGACCGCGTCACCCTAAAATTTGGCAAAACATGTTTCACACAGAGAGTTGTGCGAGCGCGAAGCTGCGCTCGCGCAACTAGCACAAATCATGTCACGCGTTCGCGTGACCGACGCGTCTGCGTCACCTCCTTCAAGGGCTCTCCACGCGACTGCATGACCCACGCATTTGCGTCGCTTGCGCTGCCCAACTCATTCAAATCTGCCAGATTATCTTATCTTTTCTTACCCCAATCCTACTTTTCCCCCTTCTTTCTCCTCCTTTCTTCTTGCCTTCTACTCTCTCTCTTTCTCACCACCATTCTCAAGGTTTTTCTTCTCTTCTTCCCTCCCTACTTTATCATTCTTCTTCTTATTTTCATGTTTTCTTTTTTCTTTCTCTTCTACTTTCCCTATCCATGTTTTCTTTTTCTTTCTTTTTCCTCCTATTGGTGTTGGAGATTTATTTGGGTCATTATTTTTATATGTTGCTTATGGATTGTTTAGGACTTGTTTAACAGTTATATATTATTATTATAGGGTTACTTGCATGTTCAATTTAATTCTTTCCATACATTATTTAACATGCATGCTATGTGTTTGTGAAAATGCCTATATGATATTGTGCACTATTTTTATATTTCTTTTAATCTACTACTCTAAATGATTGCTTTTCACAAAACCCTTTTTCTATTTTATTAATTTTTATATAATCATTATTACAAGCATATTGTTAGTTTGGAAGACTTGGTAATCTAACTTGGACATTGAATGCTTGATCTATGCTACTCATGCTCTTGCCGACATGCCAATAAACACCTTGCATTTAACTGTCATCACATGCACTTGCTATATTTCCGTTGTTGATTTTTCACATGTAGTCATGACCATGTGTTAACATCATTATTCCTTACCGTGCATTGATTACCAGATTTCCCATTCTTTTCCTTGCTATAACCCTTGAAATGTTCATGTCTTTACTCGTTTCCTTTCAGGATGGCCACCAAGAAAGGCAAGGAGAAAGCTACTCCCAAATCCACAACAAAGAGAGGAACAAAAAGAGCATTAGTGGTAGAGCCATCTTCAACTACAGTTAAGCCCTCAACAAAACAAATTAAAAGGATTATAAAGGTCGATGAAAAGGAGAAAGCCTTCCCAGCAAAGGACAATGCACGATTTCCCAATCACTACTGTGAGCAGATGTTCCCCATTCTGGTAGCAAGAAATTACAACAACGAACACCTTCCTATCCTCCTGCCTCGTATTGCCAAAAATTTCTTTACTGATAGAAAATCCGATCGTCAAAATGGCGCCGTTGCCAGGGAATTGCAAACGTGTGCCTTATTATTGGTTATTGTAAATATTTTAAAAAAATGGAAGGAAAGCACAAGGTGTTCCATGATTGAACACTTGCTTCCTAAAGACCTTTTAATTGTATATTTTTATTTTCCTTTGCACCATTCGATGCCGTGATCTGTGTGTTAAGTGTTTCAGGCTTCGTAGGGCAGGAATGGCGTAAGGGATGGAGAAGAAGCTTGCAAAAAATGGAAGGAACACAAGGAATTGAGGAGATGACCAGCGAGAAGTGACGCGGGCGCATGGCTCACGTGACCGTGCGAAATGGAGGAAATCGCAGTGACGCGCTCGCGTGCTTGACGCGACCGCGTGGATTGGAAGCTGCACGAATGACGCGAGTGCGTGGACGACGTGCACGCATGGCACGAAAAACGCTGAGTGACGCGAACGCGTAAACGACGCGGTCGCGTGACGTGCGCGATCTGCAGAATTACAGAAGTCGTTGGCATAGATTCTGGGCCGCGTTTCAACCCAGTTTTTGGCTCAGAAACACAGATTAGAGCCATGGAACATGCAGAGACAAGAATGGGAATTCATTCCGCATAATTTCTAGTTTTTAGATCTGATTTTACTCATCTCCTAGGTTTCTCTTTTTGGACATTCATAATTTAGGATTTGAAGATTTTTGGCTTTGGCTTTTGAGAAGAGACTACCTCCAGAACTGGTCATTATAGTTTGTTATTTACTTTTCATTTACTCTTCCATATTCTTAATTTATCCAGAGTTGATATTGGATTATTTTCAGAGTTCATTAATACAAGACTATTTTTACCCTTAATTATTCTCTTTGATTATTGTTTATTATGTCTCTTTTTATTTTTTCCATTGATTTTGTGACGTCTACATTTATGATGATGGAGTAGTTTCCCAACTTGACTGGGAGTTGATTAAAAGGAAAACCTTGAGTTGGAATACTCAAGAGTTCAATTGTAATTGGTTCATTGTTTGTTGGCTTGTTAGTCACTAACTCTAATCCTTCCCAAGGGAGAGGATTAGGACTTGTGAATAGAAGTTGACTTTTAATTTGACTTTCCTTCATTCGTTGAGGGTTAACTAAATGAAAACAATGACTAATTATTAATTGATCTTGACAAAATTCCAACAAGGATAGAACTTCCAATTAATCTTCTCCCGGTCGAGATTTTTATTTAAATCATATAAATTCTCTAATTTAATTTTCTGTTCATCAAACTCAAAATCCATTTGGAAAACCTCTGATTGATAAAATAGCACATTTTACTGCAACTCGTTGGGAGACGACCTGGGACTCATACTCCCAGTATTTTATTTCTAAAAATTGTGACAACTCTTTTCTAAATTGATAAGTGGATTTTCGCCGGTTAAGAACTGTACTTGCAACGCCACTTTTCTAATTAATTCTTAATCTGCAAATTTCCGCTTACGTCAAAAATGGAAGGAAAGCACAAATTGGAGTTTTTAAAGAAACTGGAAGCGACGCAAATGCGTGACCCACGCAGATGCGTGCTTAGCGCAAAGAGCATCGACGCGAGCTCATGGACGATGCGAATGTGTGACTCGCGAAACACAACTAACGTGGACGCATGACTGACGCGACCGTGTGGAAAAGCAAAACTCCAGATGACGTGACCGCGTGACCCAAGCGGACGCGTGACATACGCGATCTGCAGAATTTGCAGAAGTCGGCCCCAGCGACTTCTAGGCCCTTTTTGGTCCATATCCAAGCCCAGAGAACACAGATTAAAGGGCTATAAATGGAGGAATCCATGCATTCATCAAGAGGGTAGACACTAGATACATCATACAACATACATTCATATATAGCTTTAGGATTTAGATGTAGCTTTCAGAGAGAGAGGCTCTCTCCTCTCTCTTAGGATTAGGATTAGGATTTCTCTTAAAGGATTTAGGAATACTTTCATCTTCTTTATCTCAAGTTCAATGTTCTTTTTATTTATTTTCTCTTTTATTTGTTTATGAACTTTTCATGTTAGGATTTTCTTAACTAATATAATTTGAGGTATTTCAGACTCATGATTGATTCTATTTATTTATTATATAAATAATTTGGATTTTTTCCTTTTGGTTTTGGTTCAGTAATTGGTAACACTTGAGTTATCAAACTCAGCAGTTGATTAATATTTGAAGTTTGCTGGTTGATTTGGATCCCTCTAAAGCTAGTCTTTCCTTAGGAAGTTGACTAGGACTTGAGGAATCAAATTAATTGGTCCACTTGACTTTCCTTTATTTAGTAAGGGTTAACTAAGTGGGAGCAACAGACAATACTCATCACACCTGATAAGAATAACTAGGATGGGATTTCCAATTCTCATACCCTGCCAAGAGATTTCTTAGTTATTAATTTATTAATTTCTGCAATCCATTTCTCTTGTTCAAAACCTTTTCATAACCCAAAAACATTGTTTTCCATAACCAATAGTAAAACATACTTCCCTGCAATTCCTTGAGAAGATGACTCGAGGTTTCAATACTTCGGTTATCAATTTCAAAGGGGTTTGTTACTTGTGACAACCAAAATGTTTGTAAAAAGGAATTCTTGTCGGTCTAAAAGCTATACTTACAACGGGAATTTATTTGTGAAAATTCTAGATCGTGCGAGAGTTTCGTTCTTCAAAGGGACCCTATATGGTTACCAGTGTATCACCCTATGGGTACATAGAACTTCAAGGTAAAGACCCAGACAACAGGTTCACTATCAACGGACAGATAGTTAAGCATTACCTTGAAGGATATATTGAGCCAACACTACTACTGAGCTAGGTACAGTAAAGTCCAGCTAAAGACATTAAAGAAGCGATTGTTGGGAGGCAACCCAATGATCAATAGCATATTATTTTCTATTTCTTTAACTATTCTCGTCTTTGAGTTAGTTTTCTTCATAATTAGTTTTATTTTGCTTTTCAAATGTTAGTGATCATGAACCGTGTTCAAACAGAAACAGAATGATGTAGAACAGGAAGTAGAACACCCTGGAAGAAGTATCTTTTTGGCGTTGAACGCCAAAAAAGGGTGAAGAATAGGCTTTTAACGCCCATAAAGGGGTAGCAGCCTGGCGTTGAACGCCAGCCAGGGAGCTTGGACTGGGCGTTCAACGCCCACAGGGGGAAGCAAATCTGGCGTTGAACGCCAGCCAGGGAACCTGGACTGGGCATTCAAATGCCCAAGGAAGAGAGCACACCTGGCGTTGAACACTAGCTAGGGGGCACTGGATGCGCCTTTAACAACCAGAAGGGAGGAACAGCCAGCGTTAAACACCAGAATCAGGCCATTTTGGGCGCTTAACGACAGAAAGAGGGCAAGAAAGGTAACTTTTCAAAAAAACTTATCTTTTCTTCATCTTATCTTTTTTTTCATTCAACCTAACTTTATAAATTTTGATTTTGAAATTCCGTGACTTTCAATTCAAATCTTTTTCAATCATTATCTTTCAAATTTAATTTCTTTATATATCTTTTCAAATTTTAAAACAAATAATCTTTTCAAATCTTGTTCAATTCATTCTTAAATCTTTTTCAAATTTCATATTTTTTCCAATATCTTTTTCAAATCTTCAAAATCTTTTTCATATATTAAATCCTATCTTTTTATCTTTTTCATAGCTTTTTTATTTAAAAACCTATCCTTTATTAAAATATGAATCATATCTTCCTTATCTTTTATTTAATTAAAATTTGAAACCCTCCCTCCCTCCCTCTATATATATGTATTCCCCACTCCCTCATTCCCTGCTTCTTCCATTCGTATATCTCTTCTCCTATACTCCTCTCTTTCACTTTCTTCATCTTCCTTTCTTCCTTTTGCTCGAGGATGAGCAAACCTTTTAAGTTTGGTGTGGAAGGAGCCTTGCTTTCTCACTTTATTCAAATCCCATGGCTCCAAAAAGTGGAAAGCTCACTTCAAGAAACAAGAAAGAAGATGACCAACAGTTGTTTTCAAACTTATCAGATTCTACACCAAGCAACATGAAGATCATTATCACAAAATAATGAGTAACAGGCCAGTAATCCCTTTAGGCAAGATTTGGATTAGGAGAACATGAATACTGGTGGACGAAATTATGATCACATCAATGTAGTATTCTTTGTTGTTGTATGGAATCATTATTATGGCACTTATGTGTGGACACAACTCCGTTCAACTAACCAGCAAGTGTACTGGGTCGTCCAAGTAATACCTTACGTGAGTACGGGTCGATCCCACAGAGATTGTTGGTATGAAGCAAGCTATGGTCACCTTGTAAATCTCAGTTAAGTGGATTCATAGGGTCAAATATAATTGGATTAGAGATTTAAAAGATAAATAAAATAAAAAGGGATAGAAATACTTATGTAAATCAATAGTGGGGATTTCAGATAGGCGTGTGGAGATGCTAGAATCCTTTCGAATCTCTACTTTCTTATTGCTCTCATCCAATCCTTCTTACTCCTTTCCATGACAAGCTGTATGTAGGGTATCACCATCATCAATGGCTACTTTTAATCCTCTCGGGAAAATGGTCCTATGCGCTGTCACTGCACGGCTAATCGTTTGGAGGCATCACCCTTGTTGATAGCTACATCCCATCCTCTCAGTGAAAATGGTCCAAATGCTCTGTCACAGCACGGCTAATCATATGTCA
>NC_029775.3:34186395-34186713 GCF_000817695.3 Arachis duranensis
TCGTCACAGTCATTCAATACCGGAATCCTACTCGGAATACCACAGACAAGGTTAGACTTTCCGGATTCCCAGGATCCTACTCGGAATACCACAGACAAGGTTAGACTTTTCGGATCCCCATGAATGCCGCCATCTATCTAGCTTATACCACAAAGATTCTGTTGGGGAATTTAAGAGATATGCACCCGGCCTAGAGTAGAACGGAAATGGTTGTCAATCACGCGCGTTCATAGGTGAGAATGATGATGAATGTCACGGGTCATCACATTCATCAAGTTGAAGTGCAACGTATATCTTGGAATAAGAATAAAAGAGAAC
>NC_029775.3:34186726-34192937 GCF_000817695.3 Arachis duranensis
TAATTGTATTGAAACTTGAGGTACAGCAGAGCTCCACACCCTTAATCTACGGTGTGCAGAAACTCCATTGTTGAAAATACATAAGTGAAAGGTTCAGGCATGGCCGAATGGCCAGCCCCCATGTGGTCACAAGACCGAATGATCAAAGACTTCTAATACAATAGTTAAAAGTCTTATTTATACTAAACTAGCTACTAGGGTTTACATGAGTAAGTAATTGATGCATAAATCCACTTCCGGGGCCCACTTGCTGTATGTTTGTGCTGAGCTTGATCTATCCACGAGCTGAGGCTTTTCTTGGAGTTGAATGCCAAGTTATAACGTGTTTTGGGCGTTCAACTCCGGATCATGACGTGTTTCTGGCGTTTAACTCCAGACAGCAGCATGTACTTGGCGTTCAACGCCAAGTTACGTCATCAATTTCCAAATACAGTATGGACTATTATATATTTCTGGAAAGCTCTGGATGTCTACTTTCCAACCCCATTGAGAGCGCGCCATTTGGAGTTCTGTAGCTCCAGAAAATCCATTTCGAGTGCAGGGAGGTCAGATTCCAACAGCATCAGCAGTCCCTTTTGTCAGCCTTTTTCAGAGTTTTGCTCAAGTCCCTCAATTTCAGCCAGAAATTACCTGAAATCACAGAAAAACACAAAAACTCATAGTAAAGTCCAGAAATATGAATTTAACATAAAAACTAATGAAAACATCCCTGAAAGTAGCTTGAACTTACTAAAAACTACCTAAAAACAATGCCAAAAAGCGTATAAATTATCCGCTCATCAAATACCCAGAGATTCAAGAGTAAATTCGAAAGAGAGGTTGGGAGATTCTAGCCAATCCCGAGATCAATGTTGGAGCAAACATGATCCATGAATTTTATGCAAATCTGTGGATGACAGATAAGCAAAAGAAAGATGGACAAGAATTCCATACTTTTCGTACTATGGTTAGGGGGAAAATCATCTATTTTCATCTTGATATGGTGAGAGAGATCTTCAAACTACCCTTATAAAGGGATGACTCTGAATCCTTCAATAGAATGGTGATAGCCAATCCAAAACTGGATCAGGTCCTAGAAGACATATGTCTGCCTAGAACCCAATGGATTGAGGATGCAAAAGGCAAGCTAAACCAGCTGAAAAGAATGGACCTCAAGCCAATTGCTAGAGGATGGCTGGACTTCATTGGGTGTTCTATACTTCCCACTAGTAACCGCTCTGAAGTCACTGTAGCAAGAGCTGTAATGATTCATCGCATCATGATAGGGAATGAGGTAGAAGTTCACCAAATAATTCCCCGTGAGATGTACAAGTTTGCAAATAGGATGCCCACACAAACTAGGCTGGCCTATCCAAACCTTATATTTCGCCTATGTCAAGAGACTAAAGTCCTGATTCACACAGACATATTTATCCTAGTGGAAATTCCAATCACCAAATAGGTGATAGAAAGCGCCAAGGTACCAGAGGATCATCCCAAAAGAAAGGCATCTGAGCCTCCACAAGAGATTCCTCCAATTGAATATTGGACTCAGTTGAAAGCATCTGTGATTCAACTGCAAACCACCTTGGATCAACTAAGAGAGAAGCAGAAAGATCAGACTAGCATGATTTGCAAATTGGTCAAGAAGCAAGAGAAGTAAGGGCATGAATTAGAAGCTTTGAAGAGCCAGAAACTCTCCCCTGAAGAACCCAACGCCTCCTAGGATTAAGGTGGTTGGGTTTCACCTCCCATATTTCTATTATTCTAATTTCTGTTTCTCATATTTAGGTTTACATGATCACTAGTAGTGTTTAAGTTTCTATTTTATTTTTCTGTCTTTTAATTTAAAGAATTGCATAAGCACTAATAACAATTTAGTTTTTATTTCTGTTAATTAGTTATAACATGTTTCTCTTATCATCATCAAACTTGAATAAAATAGTGATTTTTTTAGAAGAATTAAATATGCATGAATTTTTGAGTTATATAATAAGAATAGTCAATTATTTTTATGTGGTGACATTGCTTTTATTTTCTGAATGTATGAATAAACAATGCATATTTGAAATTGGAATTAAGAATATTGGCTCTTGAAAGAATGATAAAAAATGAGAAGTATTATTTGTAATCTGAAAAATCAAAAGAAATTAATTCTTGAAGGAAGAAAAAGCAGCAAAAAGCAAGATGCAATAAAAAGAAAAACAATTGCATGCAGAAAAAAAAAGAGAGAAAGAAAAAGAAAGAAACAGAAAAAGCCAATTGTTCTTTAAACCAAAAGGCAAGAGAAAAAAGCTAATAACCTTTTAAACCAAAAGGCAAGGGTAAAAGGATCCAAGGCTTTGAGCATCAATGGTTAGGAGGGCGTAAAAGAAACAAAATCTTGGCCTAAGCACTCCAAATGAACAGTGTCCCTAACTATATGCTTGTGGTGTGAAGGTGTCAAGTAAAAAGCTTGAGACTGAGCAGTTAAAGTCGTGATCCAAAGGAAAAAGGGTGTGCTTAAGAACTCTGGAGATTCTAGCAAAGCTGAATCACAATCCGAAATGGTTCACCCAGTTAAGTGTCTGTGGCATTTATGTATCCGGTGGTAATACTGGAAAACAAAGTGCTTAGGGCCACGACCAAGACTCTAAAAGCTATGTTCAAGAATATGAAAGAACTAAACTAGGAGAGTCAATAATATCATCTGGACTCTAAGTTCCTAAAGAGGCCAAGACTTCTGTGTTTCAATGGATAGTGAGATGCCAAAACTATTCAGAAGTAAAAAGCTACTAAGTCCCGCGTATCTAATTGAAACTGAGCTTCATTGGAAACTCTGATTGTGGGGCGTTAGTGACAGACGCAAAAGAATCACTGGATTCTATTCCGACATGATCGAGAACCGACAGATGAATAGCCGTGCTGTGACAGAGCGCGTTGAACATTTTCACTGAGAGGACGGGACTGTAGCCATTGACAACGGTGATGCCCAACATACAGCTTGCCATGGAAAGGAGTAAGAAGGATTGGATGAAGACAGTAGGAAAGCAGAGAGACGGAAGGGACAAAGCATCTCCATACGCTTATCTGAAATTCTCACCAATGAATTACATAAGTATCTCTATCTTTATTTTATGTTTTATTTATCTTTTAATCATTAATCCTCCATAACCATTTGAATCCGCCTGACTGAGATTTACAAGATGACCATAGCTTGCTTCATACCAACAATCTCCGTGGGATCGACCCTTACTCGCGTAAGGTTTATTACTTGGATGACCCAGTGCACTTGCTGGTTAGTTGTGTGAAGTTGTGATAAAGAGTTGAGATTGCAATTGAGCATACCATGTTGATGGCGCCATTGATGATCACAATTTTGTGCACCAGTAGCCATCCTGAAAGGGAAAAGAGAAGTAGCATGTAAGTCCAAGGGTTAGAGCAAGGAAGAGGACAGTGCAAGTAATAATCGATGCCTAGGTAAGGAAAATAGTGAACAAAAGACATGGTCGCGATTCCATGTGATCAGTTCATCAATGGAAATATAGCAAGACATGGTAAGTATTGGATGCAAGATGTTTATTAGCATGCCGGCAAAGGCATGAGTAGCATAGATCAAGCATCAAAAGTTAAAAATGTATTATTACTCGTAACAAACCGACAATCACATTTGTATTGACAATTATAATTAATTAATAAAATGTGGAAAGGGTTTTGTGAAAAACAGGCATTAGAGTAGAAGGATAGAATAATGAAGAATGCACAATGCCATAAGGGCTTTTTCACAAACACTTAGTATGCATGTTTAATATGATAGGGGGAGAATGAAATTGGAACATGCAGGCATTCCAAAAACAATTAATATGAATTGTCAAACAACTCCATAATAATCCACAAGCAATAGTATAAGACCCAAATAAAGTTCCAACACCAACATAAAAATGCATGAAAAAAGAAAGAAAAAAGAGACCATAAATAATTATGCTAAAAAGAAAATTAAGAAGAAAGAAAAATAATTAAATGCAATAATTAAAAGATGAATGAAAGTATGCAAATAAATTAAGTAGAAGAAAGTGAAAGAGAATAGGGATGAGAAGGAAGGAGATAAAAGTGAAAAAGATAGAAGAAGAATAAAGAAGAGAAGAGGGAGGAGAAGAAGAAAGAAATAGGATTTGAAAAGAGAAGAAAAGAAAACTGATTAGGTGAAGCGCTGCGTGCAAGGTGCACGACGCTAACGGCGTGAACGCGTCACGCACGCGGACGCGTGGGGAGCGTATGGGGGAGGGACGTGAGAGCGTCCATCACGCGCATGCGTGATTAGGGATCGTGCAAAACGCACGAAGCCATCCACACTCTCGCACAACTCTCTGTTCAGTTTCGCTACACAAACGGCGTGTGCGCGTCGTAGACGCTTGCGCGTCATTCACCCCTTTTTTTATGCAGTATGAAAAATGCAATGCTAATGCAGATGTTATGAATAATTCCAGGTTCAATGAAATAAAATAAAATAAAATTCAAAAACAAACAAAACTAAATAAAATTATAATTGAAAAAGGAACGATCATACCATAGTGGGTTGTCTCCCACCTAGCACTTTTAATTAGAGTCCTTAAGTTGGACATTTGGCGAGCTCCTTGTCATGGTGGCTTGTGCTTGAACTCATCCTGAAACTTCCACCAATGCTTGGACTTCCAATAAGCTCTATCAATACCAAGTAAATTTCTCAAGCGTTGATGGAGTTCTTCACAAGCTTTGAGCTCCCAAATTTGATCCTCATATATGCCTAGATCCCAAATCTTGTTTCTACACCCGTCTTCAAGTTGATCATCATGATTCCATCCGGGTGGTAAGCAATCCGAATTCTCACTAAGGCATCCAAACAGCTTCTTAGACCCATTCAATCGAGCTCTACACCAACCTTTGCGTTTAAACTTTGTGCACACAACCATGTTGAACCTTGCTTGACAACTCCAACCACTAACCATCTTCCTCTTAATGCCACAAAGAGCTCTAAGTTGACCATCCGTCTCCAGTAGCCCATATTTAAGTGGGAAAGTAAAGGATAAGGATAGGAATTTTACCCACTTGAACGTTGTGTTGGATGGTAATGGCCTTGGGAGAGGTATTTCTAATGAATTTGCAAGCTCCACTCCCTTGTGCTCTTCTCTGACAACTTCCACCTCTTTGCAAGCTTCTTCAATTTCAACCTCTTCCTCTTGGTAGCTTTCTTCCAATTCAATCTCTTCTTTATTGCTTACCATGGGTATAGGAGGTTGTGCTTCTTCTTCTTCTTGAATCTCCATCTCCTGAGCAACCTCTTCCAAGTCTTCAACCAGGATATACCTTGGAGGTTGTACACCCTCCTCAACAACAAATTCAAACTCCTTAGAAGGGGGTTCTATGACTGAGCTTTCCCATGGAGGTTCCGCATCTCTTAAGTCTTCAACCACTTCTTCCTCTTTAATGATTACGGCTTCCTCCAATTGTTCTAATACAAAGTCATGCTGCTCACTGTCCACCAGAGTTTCTAGCTTCTCCTTCATGTTGTGTTCTTCAGTAGATTCTCCACATGAAGCCATGGGAGTTCCTTGAGTGTCCAGATGTCGGGAGTCTAGTCGACTTAACGTTTGGCCCAATTGTTGAATGGTTGCATTGAGTCGATCCATGGTGCGCGAAATTGTGAACAATACTTTTTCACAACTCTCATAATCCCCGGTCATGAACCCCAAAAACTTGGTGTTCAATACCATGGCATTACACAACTTCGCACAACTAACCAGCAAGTGCACTGGGTCGTCCAAGTAATAAACCTTACGCGAGTAAGGGTCGATCCCACGGAGATTGTTAGTATTGAAGCAAGCTATGGTCATCTTGTAAATCTTAGTCAGGCAAACTCAAATGGTAATGGTGATGAACAAAAATAACACAAAGGTAAAGATAGAGATACTTATGTAATTCATTGGTAGGAACTTCAGATAAGCGCATGAAGATGCCTTCCCTTCCGTCTCTCTGCTTTCCTACTGTCTTCATCCAATCCTTCTTACTCCTTTCCATGGCAAGCTTAAGCAAGGGTTTCACCGTTGTCAGTGGCTACCTCCCATCCTCTCAGTGAAAACGATTGCATATGCTCTGTCACAGCACGCAGAATTCAGCTGTCGGTTCTCGGTCAGGACGGAATAGAATCCATCGATTCTTTTGCATCTGTCACTAACGCCCCGCCTGCTAGGAGTTTGAAGCACGTCACAGTCATTCA
>NC_029775.3:34193190-34256459 GCF_000817695.3 Arachis duranensis
GGCGTTTAACTCCCATTTTGGTGCCAGTTCCGGCGTTTAACGCTGGGAATTCTGAGGGTGACTTTGAACGCCGGTTTGGGCCATCAAATCTTGAGCAAAGTATGGACTATCATATATTGCTGGAAAGCCCAGGATGTCTACTTTCCAACGCCGTTGAGAACGCGCCAATTGGGCTTCTGTAGCTCCAGAAAATCCACTTCGAATGCAGGGAGATCAGAATCCAACAGCATCTGCAGTCCTTTTCTGTCTCTGAATCAGATTTTTGCTCAGGTCCCTCAATTTCAGCCAGAAAATACCTGAAATCACAGAAAAACACACAAACTCATAGTAAAGTCCAGAAAAGTGAATTTTAACTCAAAACTAATAAAAATATACTAAAAACTAACTAAATCCTACTGAAAACATACTAAAAACAATGCCAAAAAGCGTATAAATTATCCGCTCATCAATCCACTGTCTCCTTGAAATGATCCAACTTGTAACCTGTTTCTGGCGCTGGACGCCAGACTACAACATGGAACTGGTGTTGAACGCCAATTTACATTATCTATCTTCACGCAAAGTATGGACTATTATATATTACTGGAAAGCCCTGGATGTCTACTTTCCAACCCAATTAAGAGCACATCAATTGGACTCTTGTAACTCCAAAAAATTCATTCCGAGTGCAGGGAGGTCAGGATCCAATAGCATCAGCAGTCCTTTTTCAGCCTAACTCAGATTTTTGCTCAGCTCCCTCAATTTCAGCCAGAAAATACCTGAAATCACAGAAAAAAACACAAACTCATAGTAAAGTCCAGAAATATGATTTTTGCCTAAAAACTAATAATATTTTACTAAAAACTAATTAAAACATACTAAAATCTACATGAAGTTACCCCCAAAAAGCGTATAAAATATCCGCTCATCAATATCACATGTCGCTTAATGCCAAACCCGACAGAAAATCTGATCGACAACTCTAGGATTAGTCTCTCTATTGCACATAAGGAGGAATAATTCAGAGGGATGAGTGCCCTACCACCTTCTCCTTTCAGAGGAAAATATTCCGAGGGAGTGTGCCCTACCACCTTCCTCTGGTTGTCGCATAATTCTGTGGGTTAGTGCCCTACCACCTTGCAATCAGAGAGAAATCGCATTTTCAGGAGGAATAATTCCAAAGGATGAGTGCCCTACCACCTTCTCCTTTCAGAGAGAAATATTCTGAGGGAGCATGCCCTACCACCTTCCTCTGGATGCGAAAAATATGAGTCAGAAGCCCAGCTTCAACTCTCATATCCGAATGTAGGCGGAAGACTGTCACAGCCCCTACGACAGAGAATAATGCATATCGTAATCACAAATTCAAACTCAGAGGCCACTGCTCAGAGCACCCTTCCACTCATACTCGTCACAACCATTCTCAATTCACAACTTCCTATTCTAAACTCACTAGTTCGTCACTCTCTCAATTCATATACCATTCTTCTTTCACACTCCACCAAACCCAGCTTTTCAGAACACTAGAAACCTAAGCCTCCGTTCTCTAACTTTTTAAAATAACATCACTAAATTCCTTAAGTTCTCTCCCATATTCCCATACCTAAAAATTATGTCCAAGAGTCTTAAAGTGGTGTTATAGAAGCTTGCAACCTTGTTGGGAAGGTAGAATAGTTGAAAACAAGTGAAATTTGAGAAACAGGGCGTGTGTCTGCACAGGAGTGTGCGTGCGCACACCCAGGAAATTTTGAAAGTGTGCGTACACATGAGAGTGTGCATAAGCACAGGTATAAAAACTTGTGAGGTCTGTTCACTCGCACAGGGTGTGCTAGCACTCCCAACAGACGACCCTTCCCGACTTGTGCGTGCACACAGGGCTGTGCGTCCGCACAGGTTGCAATTCTTCATTGGTGTGCACACGCACAAGCTATGCTAACGCTGCAAGCAGTAAGCCTTTACCTGCCTGTGCGTACGCACAGGTCTGTGCATCCACACAGAGTGAGATTGTTGCAAGGCTGTGCGTGCGCACATATCAGAACTCCTGATATTCTACAACTTTGCAGAATTTTATATTTTTAACACCAACTTTGAATGATCATAACTCCCTCTACAAAATTTCAAATTTTACAAACTTTATATCAAATTGAAGGGTTTTCAATAATCTTTAATTCTAAACCAAATTCAGCAGATTTTGAAAATCGAGGCAAAAGTTATGATCAAACAAAGTTCACCAAAATTCTATTTTTACCAAAAATCACAAATCCTCAACTTCACCAAAATTCATAATCCAAAGCCAAACTAGTCATACCCCAAACAATACCCAAAACAACATCAAGGTCCATACCAAATATTTCTCAACCACTTCAACTATTCAAGCATATAAACCATTTAATACTCACCTCATCCAACTTTAAATTCAATCTAACATCACATCCAATTTCCTTAATACCACCATTCAAATTTTCAAGAACCATAACAAATCTCATCATTCAGTATCTCAATTTATCAACTCTTAAATGATCATATCCACTTACCAACAACATCAATATGCATTCATAACCATCAACCATATCACAAACCTCCACCAACAACAATAAGTCTCACATTCATCATCAACCTTCATAATAATTAAAATACTAATAAACCACTATTTTATGGTTTATCTTGTGCTCAATTGAGTGGTTTTTATCAAGTCGTTGCCCACTTATTCATATGATTTTCATGGTTTTACATTCTCCTTCCTGATTTTGTGCTATGATTGAAAACATGCTTCTTTGGCTTTTATTTTCTTCTATTTAAATCCTCTCTTATTATCATTCGATGCCTTAATATGTGTGTTAAGTGATTTCAGAGATTACAGGGCAAGAATGGCTTAGAGGATGGAAAAGAAGCATGCAAAACTGGAAGGAATACAAGGAACTGAAGGAACTGCTAAAGTTGTCCAGCCTGACCTCTTGGTACTAAATCGACCATAACTTGAGCTACAGAGGTCCAAATGACGCGGTTCCAGTTGCGTTGGAAAGCTAACATCCGGGGCTTTGAAACTATATATAATTTGCCATAGCTGCTCCAAAGTTAGGCGATGCGGACGCATGAATGATGCGCACGCGTCACATATGCAAAATCTCAATCCACACAAACGCGTGGACGACGCCTCCGCATCACTTTGCCGCGACCTGTACGAACCAGATTTTACAATCAACAATTTCTGGGCTATTTTTGACCCAGTTCTTGGCTCAGAAAATACATATTAGAGGCTATAAAGTTGGAGAATGCACCCATACTTGAGGGAAGATACATTCATTCATAAATCACACTTTTCATATTTTTAGATGTAGTTTTTAGAGAGAGAGGTTCTCTCCTCTCTCTTAGGAATTAGGATTAGGATTCCTCTTAAAGGACTTAGGAATATTTTTATCTTCTTCAAATCACAGGTTCAATGTTCTTTTTTATTTATTTTCTCTTTTATTTGTTTATGACCCTTTCATGTTAGGATTTTCTTAACTAATGCAATTTGAGGTATTTTTAGATATATGATTTTTATTTAGCTTTCTACATTCTTGGTTCTGGTTGATTAATTGGTAACTCTTGAGTTGTCAAATTCATCGTAATTGATAATTGATATCTTTGCTGATTGATTTAAATTCCTATAACTATAGTCTTTCCTCAGGAGTTAACTAGGACTTTAGGAGTTGAATTGATTTGTCCACTTGACTGACCTTCATAGTTAGAGGTTGACTTAGTGGGAGCAAAAATATAATTCTCATCACCATTAATAAGGATAACTAGGATAGGACTTCCAGTTTTCATACCTTGCCAAGAGATTTTCTAATTATTAATTTATTTTTCTTATCAATTAAATTATTTGTTCAAACCTTTTCAAAACCCCGAAATATACCTTTGCATAACCAATAATGAATCACACTTCTCTGCAATTCCTTGAGAAGATGACCCGAGGTTTAAATACTTCGGTTATCAATTCCAAAGGGGTTTGTTACTTGTGACAACTAAAATGTTTGTACGAAAGGATTTTCTGTTGGTTTAGAAGCTATACTTACAACGCGATCATATTTTTATTTCTTTACCGATAGAAAATCCGTTCGTCAAATACCAATAATCATCATCAAATCATATAATCCTTATCATTATTATTCCAATTTCTTCCACACAACACTACCACAACATCAAACAATCCCCATCAACACTCCCAATAATCAATTTTTCCCATCAACATCAAAATCAAACTCTAACATACACAACTCATAAAATCATCAACACAACTCACATGTCACTTACATAATTCAATCCACCATGTATTTAATTCAATCCTATCTTAAGGTCAACTACTCTAAGTGTCCAGAAACATTACATATTACATAAAGAAAATCGAAACCATACCTTGACCGATTCCCAAACGCCCCAAACACCAAAACAAAACTACCAAACTCGATCCAAAGCCACAATCAACTCCAACAAATACCAAAGCTCAAACTAACAACACATATATCATCAAAATCAAAACCTAAGATACATAAAAAAAACTAAACACAAGGGTTTAGTGAAACCTTACCTTATCCAACGTGAGTAGGGCTAAAATCCAACAATTATCCGCTACTAGAGACCACCTAAACAAGAAAAACCACAAAACTTGCTCAAAAACCAAACCTAAAACGCGCAGAAACTTATGGCATAAAACTGGGGAATGAGATGCCATCTCTTACCAAATTTCTTTAGTTAGAAAGAAAAAGCTCGTTGAGAGCTTCGCTTGGCCGCAAACGGCTCGTCAATCGGAGGTCCGTAGCTCAAGTTATGGCTCCCGGAAGATGGAGGTGACTCAGGTTTTTGACTGTTTTCACTTTTTCTCGCACAGCACTGGGCAGACCTGAACCGGTTCGTAGTTTTTCGCAGAAAATACATTTTTTTGACTCCGAAAGAGCTATTGAGTCCAAAAACCATAATTAAATCCCCAAATTCTCATCCTAACTTTCCGGAATTTAATTTGGGTATTTAAATGATTTTATTCGTAAAAATTTTGGCTCTTACAGCACCGTTGCTGTGGCACCGGTCCTACTGCAGGTGGCAGAGATAGCACTAGTGGCACACGGATATCGTCATCACCTCCTGCACTGCCGACTTAAGGCCACTGACGACGACGACTACCTGGATCTATAGATATTAGGTTTTTGTTTTATTGTTTCGTAGATTTATTTGTTGTACTTGACTTTTATTTAATTTTCATATTGTATTATTTATGAATTGACCACTAATTGTGTGAAAAAATAAATTTAAAATTAAAATTGACCATTTATTTCCAAAATAAAAAAATTTGGCATTACCGTAGGAATAATCTGACGATAACATGGTGCAAAACAACATGTTTTGGCACCAACATTACCATCAGAAAATTTTGCCGGTAACTAGTTAGTTTCCTAAGCAAGTAATCCGTCACAAAATCTGACGGTAATTACTGCCGGACAAAATAAATCCAATGGTAAATATTTACCGACGAGGTTTATACTGTCTCATTATTTCCGATGATAAATTGATTATCGTTGGATATATTAGAAGAATTCGACGGTACTCAACATTTTTCTTATATTGTCAGAAAAGAAAAGATTCCATTGAGGAAGAAAATTAGGAAATAAATCTCTTAGCCGTTAGTACTAAAAAAGAAATCTTATTCCAAAGTCTAATGCCATTAATTTGGAGAATCCAGAAGAAAAAGAAGAAAGTCCCTTTGAACCTTGGATGGTTGTCAAAAAACCTTAAAGAAAAAAAATAAGGATCAAGGGAATTGAATGACAAGCAAAATAGGAAAGGTTACAATACCTGATTTGATGCTTTTTTTAATAATGAAGATAATCAAGAAAGAGAGAAAATCAGCAAGCATTCATGCCAATCAAACCAATCAAGTCGAGGTAAAAAAATGAAGTTAACACAAGGACAAGTCAGCAATATGACAAGACAAATTTGTAGAGAAAAAACAAAAAAATTAATGTTGAAGACTAATAATCCAACAAAGAATAATCAAGGAAAAAGTGCAAAGATAAGCAGAAAATAACCTAATTCACAACTCAAATCGGCAAGTACTAACCAGATTCAACAAAAGAGCAATATCAACACTGAACCAAGTCATAACATGTAGGAGGCAAATAAACAGAATCAGAAAAACCATCACAGGTATTGGAACCAGTTCCAAAGGCTTACCAAAGAATTTTACACAAAACGTCAATTAAAAAACTATATTTCTACCAATGAAAATTTTGATCCTCTCTCTGATGCTCTCGTAACCATGGTTAGGTGTGGGAGTAAGTCAAAGAAATATTATGTCCACTACAAAGATAAACCACCTGAACTTGGGGAATATGGTGATAAAAGTGTAAAAATGGCGATTGATATAAATAATTTAGAAGATTTTGTTTCCGATGGGAATGCAGCTGATGTAGAAATGATCCCTAAGGCTATAGAAGCATGATTGAGACAGTTTCTGAACTAGGGAGTTATTTTCTCCTTGCTTTTACCCTTTTAACTCTTTTTAGTTTATTATGAATATTTAGTTTGGAGTTGTAGAGGAGCCTCTGCAAAAGGCTTCATTTATTTAATCAAAGACCTTATATTTAAATACAAAACTAAATTGCGCATTCTTTTGGAAACTCGTGTTTCAAGAGTGAAAGCTGATTCCATTATTATAAGATTGGGCTTTGGTGGTTGGTGCACCAGCGAGGTTTAGGATTTTTCAGGCAGTATTTAGTGCCTTTGGATGAAGGATTCATGGAATATTAAATCTTTCATCACCCACAAACAATTTTTTCATATGGGAGTTCAGTGGAAAAATGATACTCCTTGGTTTTTCACTGCAATTTATGAAAGTCCAAGAGTAGAAAAATTGAAGAAAGCTCTAGAAAAGAATAGAAAACATTGCTGCCAATTCTAATTGTTCCTGGTGTCTAGGAGGAGATTTCAACTTTGTGATGTGCTTTAGTGATATAGGGAGTTCTTCTAACCTTTTCATGGACACAAATGTATTTAATAATTGTGTACTTAAATGTGAGCTCAAGGATTTAGACTTCTTTGGACCCCCCTTTACGTGACAGATGGGTAACACCAGAAGAAGGCTGGATCGTTTCTTAAGTAATCTTGATTTTTCTAATATTTTTTCAGGTATTGGTATCAAACACTTACCTAAACTAAAGTGAACCACCTTCCTATCCTTCTCGATTTTTCGATGGCTCAACAGAAAGAAGGAGAATGACTTTTAGATTTTTGTTTCCTTGGGTTCTTCACGAGGACTACAATAATATGGTAAAAAATAGTTGGGACATTCAAAGTGATTTCTTGCATAATATAACTAGTTTCATGGAGAAAGCAAAAATTTGGAACAAAGAAGTATTTGAAAATATTTTCCAGAAAATACAACGTATTCTTTCTAGATTGGAGGGTATTAGCAACAAGTTGTCCTTCACTTCTAACCCTTATTTGGACAAGCTCCAAAAGGACTTATGGAAGGAATATGAAGTTATAGCCATCCAAAATGAAAGCTATTGACAACAAATATCAAGATGTAATATTGTTCAATTTGGAGATAAAAATTCAAAATATTTTCATCAAGGGCCAACGAAAGAAAGAAGATAAATAAAGTCATAGCCTTGAAAGATGATAATGACGAGTGGGTTAATGATGTGGACAAATTGAAGGCTTAGGGTGTTGATTTTTTTAAATCCTTATATTGCTGTAGTTTTTATTTTATTTTTTTCTGTCACTAACAAATTTTCTAACAGGTTACAGGTTGCTGATTTTAAAGAAATTGGTAAGGATGTCTTTATAAAAGAGATTAAAAAAGTGGTATTTTCTATGGGCAGCTAAAAGGCTTCGGGTAATGATGGCCTTCCATCAAAATTTTACCAACAAGCTTGGAGTGTGGTGGCTAACTCCTTCACAGATTGGATTAAGTTGATTTTTAGGGATCCCAATAATATTGCAAACATTAGTAGAACTCTAATAGCTATTATTCCTAAAATTCCTTCTCGAAAAAATTTTGGACATTTTAGAACTATCAGTTTATGTAATGTTTGCTACAAATTTGTCACGAAAATTATTGCTTCAAAGCTGAAAAGTTTTATGCCTATCCTCATCTCTAACACACAATCTAGTTTTGTTCCTAGCAAGGTTAGTGCAGACAACATCCTAGTCACCCAAGAAGTCATACATACCATGCAAAATAGAAAACAAGGGAAAGGTTTTATGGTGATAAAGATTGATCTGAAGAAAGCATATGACAGACTAAACTGGAGCTTTGTGATGGATATTTTTAAAGAAGAGGGCATCCCAAAAAAAGATAATTAGTTTCATTGCTCATTGTATTTCAACAGCTACAATAAATCTTCTGTGGAGTGGCTCACCGTCAGAGACATTTCCAACCTACTAGAGAAATTAGACAGGGAGATCATCTCTTGTCTTATCTCTTTGTTCTTTGTATTGAACAGTTTTTTTTCATTTAATTTATAAGTTGGTAGAGGATAAAAAATGAGAACCTATTACTTTATCCAGAGGTGGCCCTAAAATCTCTCATATATATTTTGCAGATGATTTAGTTCTTTTTGCAAAGGCTGACACCCATCAAGTAAGAGTCATGAAGGAGGTGTTAGGACACTTTTGTGAGTGTTCTGGACATAAGATAAGCTTTGGAAAGTCTTGCATTTTCTTCTCTAGAAATGTGAATGATAAAACCAAACAACACTTGAGTAAAAAACTTGGTATATCTCTTACAGCAAACTTGGAAAAGTATCTAGGTGTCCCTCTCATATATAAAAAATGCAACCAAAATCACTTCCAATTTATTATAGACAAGATGCAAGCTAAGCTCTCTAGCTGGAACTACAAGACTCTTTCTTTAACAAGGAGATGCACTCTCATATAGTTCGTACTCTCAAGTATCTCTAGCCATTGCATGCAGATGAGGAAGTTATCGATAGTTGTTTGTAATAAAATTGACAAGATTTACAGAGACTTCCTTTGGAGGAGTGGCGAAGAGGGAAAGAAGATTCATCTTATTAATTGAGATAACATCTGCAAACTAAAGAAGAAAGGTAGACTAGGTATAAGGAAAGCGCATGATTCTAATTTCCTTTTTCTTATGAAATTGGCTTCGGGGCTTATCTACAATAGAGAAGCGTTATGGGTGAAGGTTATAAGAACAAAGTGTGGGTACGGAGAAGACAACCTTCTGATGGTTCAACTTAATTAGAGCCAGTAATTCTAATGCTTGGTAAGGGATTACTAAGGTTTGGGAAAAATTTGGGAGTAATATATGATTTGGACACTAGGTGACATTTTTGGACTGATCAATGGATTCCAGGCTTTATCAAATTAAAAGAAGTTGCCCTGATTAACCTGGATGAGAATAAAATCACAGAAAAAGTTGCTGATTATAGTACTACTGCTAGAGAATGGAATTGGGATGCTTTTTATCAAGATCTACTAGAAGAGGTCATAGAATTACTACATACTATTGCAAGACTAGATGACAGTTTACAACGACCAAATGCGCGTTGGAGACAATGGCGCTGCTAGTGTGGCCCCGACATCAGCACCTAGTCTGCCACCTCAATTGGGGGAAGACGACGACGATTATCGTGATCCGTATGGTTTAGAGATTTAATTTATTTTATGTCTATTTCACTGTATTTTACTTCTTTGACTTTTTATTATATTTGGACCCTTGATATTTAATAAAATCATTAGTTAATTTCTGATAATTTTGAATTTATGCCTAATTTTGTAAACAAAAATTTTAATTTGACTACTAATTGTGCAAAAAAAAAAAAAGCATACCGTCGGATTTACCGATGGAATAATCCGACGGTAATTGGGTGCCACAAACATAATATGGCGCCAAAATTACCGTCGAAAAATTTAGACTGTAACCAACTACTTATTTTCATCGCATTAATTGCGAAATCTGACGCTGCCGTTAATCAGCGTCGGACGAAATAATCTGCCGGTAAAAATTTTTCAGCGCTGTTTATATAGTCGAATTCAATCCGATGGTAAATAATTATCGGAAAATTTATTTGATACTTTGCCAGTAAATCCAACAATACTCATTATTACTTGTAGTAAAATCTCTCTGAATCAGACAACCAGTTTCTCTACCATTTCATTAACTAGGAGTCAAAACTTTGATAAAAAGCTACAAATCTATAGCGTACCAAGACCTAAAAGAAATCTTGTCTCTCTTTGCCTTCTCTATCCATCTACTTCAGACAATCTCTACTTCATCTCTCGCCAGTGCCACCACCCCTCTCTAGTTCGCCGCACTCTTTTCTCCTTGCTTCTTCCGTTTGCTGTTGCTCTTGCCACCATTACATCCGTCTCTTTTCCTCTATTTTTTTCCATTGCAAGGTGTTATGCTTCTACTCTCTTTTTAATTTTTTTTAGCTTATTATCTTTTCAATCTTTATTATCTTATACTTTTTTTTTGGTCAATTCATATATAGCTTATTTGCGTTTCCCTTAACTGCATTAGACTAAAAATTGGAAGAATTTGTTTGGATTTAATGTTAATTTAGGGTTTTAAAGTATTTTATCTGTGTTTAATTATTGATGTATGTCATTGAAGTTGATTATGGTGATGGATTGTTTGGATTTAATGTTGATTTGGAATTTTTAGATTTTTTAATTTGTGTTTAATTCTTGATATTGTTGAAGTTGATGATGGTGGTGGAGTTTAAGAGATGTTGTGAAGGTTGTAGAGGCAGTAAGGTGTCAATAGAAGTATTGGTTATATTGTGGTATTGGGTGATAGTGGTAGTAATTATGGTAATTTGAAAGAGAGAATAATAAAGATGAAATGAGAGAGGATAAAATTGATAGTGGAGAGAGGGTGGTGTTTCGAGAATAGAGATGACAGTGGTAGCTGAAGAAGAAGGAGATAAAAGTAGTTGGTATTCAAATGTTGTGTTTTGTCTCTGAAAAAACAATATTGTTTTTCTTCTCAGCATAAATATTAATTTGTCCTCTTCGAAAATATGTGGATATTTAACAGTTATGTGTGTACGTAGTTCGTTAACGTTTTAAGCCAATATTTTCTGTTAGTAAAAAATAAAATAATTTGGTTGGGAGCTGATTTGACCAACGAATAAATTTTGGGGTCATTTTGTATGTTTTAAATTTAAAAAACTAAAATGTTCGACTTTAAAGATCTCAAAAACTAATTTGGATAATTACTCTTATTTTTATTATTTATTAATAATATCATATTTCTTTATTTTTATTATTAAAATTTTAAATTTTATGTAATTTTATAAAATTATTTAATTATTATTATATTAATAATTTGACTAATAACTTATTAATTAAACTACTAATCTAATAATTTGATCGATTGATTGTCGGTTCGGTTTAATTAACTATACTTTCGCCGTTTCTTAGCGGAATTCGTTGGTTATTTATTTGATTAGTTTACCAAATTTTATGAATGTCCAAAGGTCCAGCTCACTTTCAATAAATTAGGTCGATGCCCTCTAAAAAGGGAAAGAAAAGTCTTCCTCCGCGAAAAATATAATATAAAAAATAATAAAAATTATAAAAAATAAAAATAAATTTTGTTTTTCATTAAAATTTTAATATCTTTCTATCAAAATAAACACAAAATATAGTAATTCAGTATTTTTAAATATAATATTTCTATCCATATCTTATATATGAGATATAATTTTTTTTATATATGTGTTTCTATTTCAATATATTGTCCTTACAAAAAAACGCGCTTTATATAGCATACATCTATATGATGGAGAAAGAAACAGATGTGGATGCGACGTATAATTCTTCCACGCATCCAGGAAAAAGATCTCAATTAACTTAAAATGAGACTCGTAAAAATGTCTTTTATAACGATGATAATAAACACACAAATAATAAGTCATTTAAATACTTTTCTCTATTAATATTGAGTGGAAACAAAATTTGTTAACAAAATTCTCAATACAAAATTATTGATTATCGTACTAAGAACTACTGTAAAAGGTACATTTTACTGAGAAAATATTCTCTTAAAAAACAAAAACTATGCTTTCAAATGCATTGATGATTAGAATTTTTATTATTAGAAATTAGTATCACAGAGAAGTAATTTTTTCCAATTGATCACATTCAATCAATTTAATACCCTTATCATAATAAGACTTTAAAACACACTTGTATCCATTATGATTATATCTTTTGGTATGCTGTGATGGCGAGAACGAGCTTGAAGGTGCTTTCAACCCTAGACACGGCTAAGACACAGTACTATCACTTTAAGGCCATCATAATTACCGGCATGGGGCTCTTCACCAACGCCTACGACCTCTTCTCCATCAGCGTCATCATAAAGATGATTGGAAGGGTGTACTATAGCGACCACCATAACGGCCAAAATAAGTACAAAACTCCTCCCGTTGTGGAGTCTGCTCTAGTGGCCGTTGCCCTGATAGGCACGGTCATTGGGCAGCTTGTTTTTGGTAGACTCGGCGACCTCAAAGGGCGTCGTTGGGTCTATGGACTTGCCTTGCTACTTATGATATTTGGCTCCTTGGGGTGTGGCTTCTCCATTTGCATTAGAAGAGCATGCGTTCTCCTCAGCCTAGGCTTCTTCAGGTTATTTAATTCTTATTTTTCACTTTAAATAGAATATTACATGATTATTTATTACCTAGGCGCATCAATCGAGTGATGAAGTGATAATTTATTGAATTTATATATCTTTCTTATTATACATTATCCTTTTGGTAAATACCCACTCACTAATTTGTAGGTCATTAAAATGAGTTAAATTCATCGTATTAACCAGTTTATTAATTTAAATGAGTAAATTTTATTCCTAAAATTAAATCTATTTAAGGGGTAAATTAGTTGAGCTCAATTAATCCAAAAAAAAAATAGATTAAACGAATTAGACCGCAAGTTAAATAAGTAGTCTGTTTATTTTTTTTTATTTTTTGTAAAATAAATTAGTATTTGTAATTGATACTTTTCTTGATCCAACCCAAAAATCCAATCCATTAACATACTATTTATTTAAGATTTTTTATCTAAAAGTAATTTTTTTGTCAAAATATTTTTTAAAAAAATAAAATAAAAAGATAAACAAATCAACTCGTTTAACTCATATGATTAATCATAAATGGTTTGAGTTAAAAAATTATGACCCGCAAATAAAATAGATTTAAACAAGCCAGACTTAAATAGTCTGTATTTAAACAGGTCAGACTTATATAGTTCGGACTGACCTGTTTGAGAGTCATACTAATTTTTAAAGAGAAAAATTTAAAAATAAACAATTTTAATTTATAGTACTTAAAGCCGACAATTTAATACTTTTAATCCAACAATTCAATACTATATTTTTAGTCAATATTTTCAAACGATAATGGTATAAAGATAAAAAAAATAGTTAAATTTGATTTATTTAATATTTATTAATTATTATAATAATTAATAGATATTAAATAAGATAAATTTTAATTATTTTTTATTAATTTTTTTATTATTAAATATTTTCTATTTTTAAATATTATTGATTAGTTATCAGCAAAGATAATAAATTATGTTGATTATGTGTTGCTATTAATTTCAAAATTCGATAATGATCCATTAAACTTTAGAGTTCAACTTTTATAATGCGATCGTGAGATATATGTCTATATATAAGTAAATAATTTTTACAATATTTGAAGTGCTTTTAAATTAAACCCTAAAATTTATTCATGTAACTACATTTTAAAACATATACAGCTTTCATTTAATTTGAAGTTGTTTATATCTCATTGTATAAGAGACTAATTAACATGTGAATGGCCATGAATTCATTTCAATTTGAAGTTAATTTTCTTGTAAATTAGGTTCTTGTTGGGGCTAGGGATTGGAGGAGACTACCCTCTATCATCAACAATCATGTCTGAATTTGCCAACAAAAAGACAAGAGGCTCTTTCATAGCGGCGGTTTTCTCCATGCAGGGTTTCGGCATATTGGCAAGTGCCACCGTCACCATAGTGGTGTGCTCCATATTCCGCCGTGCTGCTGGCCCGGATAACCATACTCTGGGACAGCCACCGGCGACGGCTGACTTTGCATGGAGGTTGATACTTATGTTGGATTCAATTCCGGCAGCCTTGACTTACTACTGGCGTATGTTGATGCCCGAAACAGCCAGGTACATATATACCCCTTTTGGACATTTCACATGCATTTACGCCCTTATCTTTTTTGTTATCTAGATAATTTGATTTTGTTCATTATCGAAATGGTTGGATTAGAAAATACATCTATTTGTGAGTATCACTTTCATCCATCTCATGATCGTATAAATTGGATTGGAAAAGTTGTGTAATTAATTACTAACGTTATTTTTGCCAATAGTATTCGACAATGACGCTGATATATTTACATGCATATAGTTGAACCTCTTTACGTATAGTCAATTAGTCTTAATTAGTGGTCCTTGTCTCATAGCTAGCTAGCCTTTAATTTCCAGGAGACAGATTAACATGTTATTGGACATCTTTATATCGTCTAATTACCTATTAGTATGTATTAAGAGTTTAATTTGATGGATTAATAGTCTAAAATATTTTTAGGATTGTCCAATTATATCTATTTATTTAGATGATTATTCACATAATCAATATAAAAGATAATTATATTTTCTTGACATAGTATTATAATGGACTTTTTCTAAATTCGGCAAGTACATCGAATCATATCAAGTAACACCACAGTGAGTGCGTGGGTTATCGTTTTTACGAGAATTAATGGACTAAGTAAGCAATGATTAACTAATTATTCTAGTTAGACAATTAAAAATTCGGGTTTAGAGATATTCAGTATCTAAAAATAGAGAATTAAATGAAAGCAGTTTGTAAACAGTTAAGAAAGTAATATGAATAAAAGCATTAAGGTTTTGGAGATTTTTAAACTTCAGGAAAAATGCTTTTCACTAGCTATCTTGATCATGCAAAGATGTATGTATATATGGCAAATCATAGTTAATCAAACTCCAATCCTTTGATGATTCAATTTCTCTTAACTAACGAATCGTCAATTCCTTAATTAATCGATTATGATAAGAGGTGAGGTACATTTATTGATTCAAAACCACATAATTCTTAACAACTAAACCTAGTTGATTTAATGTCATTTACCAAACTAATTTTAAAGCTTAAAGAATTACAAGAAGAAGTATTCATGCTTAATTCCTATAACTAACTTTCCCAAGTTAATAATAAAATTCAATTCGGATTAGAACTATTTTCCAATACATTCAAACCCTTGTATTAAAGAACGAAAACTTATTTCTTAAGAAAACATCAATGCATTAATCAAAAGTAGAAAAAAAAAAGCTATAACATTAGTCCATTAGAATAAGCAGAGCTCCTAACCATAACAAAGGAGATTAGTTACTCATGGTGCAAAAGAAACAAAAACTATAAATAGAAAATGGCTGAAGGAGAAAGCTCACATGTGTGTCTCTTACCCTCTTAAATACTAACCCTAAACTTAAGATTTAGCATTCAAAGCTCAATCAAAATAAAACAAAATCAAATTTAATCTAATTAATATTTCTTATATAGTTTTTTCTCTCAAGTTAAGTTAGGTGATTCTCTTCATAATTGACAATCAATACTTGATATCATGGGCTTGTGCTTAATCTTTAATTATCCATCAAGTGCTTAGAGGTGTGGAGAGATTAGTAAAGGACTTAGGAGGCCCTAGAGGTTGACCCAAGAGGTACGTTCAACGAATGGAGAGTGATTTGAACGCATGCCCAAGATTTGAGACCCTTAGCTTGAACCTCTGTTTCAGCCACGTTGAACGCATGAAAGCTTGAGTTGAACGCATGGAGGATGAGCAGCCCCTGGAAGTGTAATTGGATGGTGCATTGACATGGAGTGGCAAGTTGGATGCATGGCTTGGCGCATTAGCCACACGGCTGTCTACATTGAACGCATGGAAGTTGGTTAGCTACCGAAGGGTGTATGAAGTGGTGTGTTGAATGCAAGCTTTGGTGCGTTAGACGCATGGGTGTCTTGGCATCCCTCGGAGTCACTGCTTGGCTTGCGTTGGACACAAAGATTGGTGCGTTGAATGCACAACTCTCTGCTTGATGCAAGGGTTTCTCTATTTGGTCCAGAAACTTCTCTATTTGCATGGTGTGTTGAGCAGAACTCCTCTGTTTGGCTCTCCCCATTCTTTGCTTCTAGTATTACTCTCGCTTGCCTCTTTCCATCTTTGGTCTTTTCTAACTTTCTTTCACAATCTCCCATAATCAAAGAATTCAAAGCAACTCAAAGTATATTCGCTAAACCATGAAGTAATTGCTTAAAAAAAGAAGAATCATTAATTTATTGAATGAAATTCTAAGTGAAAAACCATTAAAGATGTGGATACATCACAACACCAAACTTGAGACTTTACTTGTCCTCAAGCAAAAAGAAAAAAAATAATTGAATTCAATGAAGAATAATTAAATCTCCTGAAAGTTCATGCCCATATTAACAATGGGGTTTAGTGGCCTTGTGATCATAAACCGACTTTTCTTTCTTAATAACTCTTGAAGTCTTGAGAGCGAAAATTCTCAAAAACTCAAGTTTGGATGATATTATGAGATCTCTTTTCTTATTTTTTGGTTGATCCTTGAACCTTTTCTTTTTTCCTTTTCACACAAAGAGATATTTCAATTGTTTAACTCTTAGTGCTTCATCTCAAGACAACTCTTGATTATGGTCTTTTGATCGATAATCCCGAGCTAGTTGGCCCAAGTTACCAGGTGATAGAGTACCCCGCGGATCTACTTACCCAAGCCTCTCCTTGACACGGTTGCATCACAAGAATATATCTAGAGATTTGATCCTAGACATCAATGTTTCAGATCAAAAGGCACTTCAGGAATGACCTTCTTTTTACTTGTTGAATTGTACAAATGGTTCTCACAAAATTTGGAGAGAAACTGTGTTGCATCATGTGAGTGAGTAGTAGGTTCCATTCTTTTTCTCTTCTTTGATAAGGAGTCTTGAGACTTGGGTGCCATTTCTTTTGTGTAGAGCTTGCTGATGAGTGAATTGTTGTGATGGTATAGAATTTCTCAATAAATGAAATCTCGTTACAAGTATAGTTCTACACCAACAAATAATTCTCCCAATCAAAAATTTGGTTGTCACAAGCAACAAACCCCAAATAAGAATTAACCGAAATATTTAAACTCCGGGTCGTCTCACAAGGAATTGCAATAAAGTGCTTCATTATTGGTTATGAAGAGCAAAGGGTTTGATTTTCAATGTGCAAGAAAATAAATGACGAGAAAGTAAATGAACAATTAACTAATAAAAAAAAGGAAAAGATATTCTTGGCTAAACATAGGTAATTGAGATCACCATCCTTGTCTACAAACCATATATTGATAATTATAAGAGGCCAACCTATTAAGTCTACTTCCAAAAACCTTAAGTACGTAATATCTACTCCTAGGCTTGAAGTACGTCAAATAGGCTTGATCACATCAACCCATAAGTCCCAACCTATCTACAAATTAGATTAGTAGTGGGTTGGTGTCAATAAGTATCAAATTGATCACCAAAGGGTTCTCAAATCACCAATTCATTGAGACCCAATGACTCAAGGTCACTCAATTCCCTTAGTCTAGGCCAAGAGTAAAGGAAACTACTCAAAAACTAGAGAAAACATTTCATCAAACACTTAGAGTACAAGAAAAGTAAACATCACCAAATGCAAGAATTAACAAGACCCATAACCATCATAAGCAATAAATCAACAATAACAATGAAGATAAATATCAAAGAGAGCATGGAAACATAAAATTGCATTAAACGAAAAGTAAATCCAACAAGGGTTCATGAACATAAAAGAGAGTAAAATAAGGAAATTAACAAGAGAAACTAAGAAGATTGAGACAATAAAACAATAAAATGTAAAGAGAGTTGAACTAAAAACAAGAATTAAAAGTGAATTTGAGAGAGATTAACCTAACTTTACCCTAATTTCTATCCTAAATCTAGAGAGAAGAGAGAGCTTCTCTCTCTAGAATTCTACCCTAAAACATGATGAAAACTAAACTATGACTACTTGGTTCATTCCTCCCCCCTCAATCCTTGGGTTCAATAGCATCAGAAATGAGTTGGATTGGGCCCAAAATGCTTCAAAAATTGCTGGCCACAAGTTGCTAAAATGGACCCACGCTGATCCTGCGATGTGTGCAACTGAAGGGCGTGTACGCATCCCTAAATGTCAGGCAACTATAGCAAATTTTATATCACTTTGAAGCCCCGGATGTTAGCTTTCCAACGCAACTAGAACCGCTTCATTTGAACCTTTGTAGCTCAAGTTATGATCGATTGAGTGCGAAGATGTCAGGATTGACAACTTTGCGGTTCCTTCATTTCTTCATGAGTTCTCCCACTTTGCATGCTTTTCCTTCATTTACATTCCTTTTGCATTGATTTTTATTGTACTTTACTTTGGAGCATTTTGTCCCCTTTTTATTTATTTTTTACTTTTTCTTTATATATATATATTTTTTTTTCTTTTTCTTTATCATTTTTTTCTAAGGTATATACAAATGTATCAATGCATATAGTTTTACATATTTAATACATGAGTATGTACCCAATTCCCAAAATTTTGACAAAAATATAAAAACACCCTTTTATCCCAACCTAATATTCCCAACTCTCCCAAACTTGAATGATAAACACTCTCACTAGCCTAAGCTAATCAAAGATCCAAACAAGGGACATTTGTTGTTTTTCACTTAGGGCTTGTAATGTACTAAAATTAAGAACAAATGGGTTAAGCATAGGCTCAAAGTTGGCTAACAATGAGAGAAAAAGGTAAGGCTGTTTGGGTAAGTGAGCTATTTGAAATGATGGCCTCAATCATATAAATGCATGTATACATGGAATAATGGACATATAGACTTAAATAAATCAAAGATTGCAATCATAGAAAGAGAACAATGCACACAAGAATGAAAAATAAGTGGTTATATGATGTAACCTTACACTTGGGCTCAAAACTCACATACTTGTGTTCTTAGCTTAAGAACCATGTTCCAAAATACATTCTTCAAACAAGTTCAACACAATTTTTTTTCAAATTGGTAGGGTTCCCTAAAAATAGTTTCTTGGACAGGAACTCATCACCCTAACCAAGTGGTCCTTAACATAAAAAGAAGTGGTAAAATATGTACAAATTCTAACTAACATGCAACCTATCATGCAATGCAACAACTAACTAGCAACGGAAATTAAGAATTGGTGTTGAAAAAAAGAAATTATTACCCATGGAGATCGGTCGGATGACCTCCCCACACTTAAAAATTTGCACCGTCCTCGGTGCATGCAAAGAAGAGTAAGGTGGACGGGTTGCTACAACTTATTGAGCTTCTTCAAAAGGTTGTGCAGATGACTTGTTTGTTGCCCCCATTTAGAAGCTTTTCCTTTCCCTCTTGGTGATCATCCTAAAAGGAAAGAAAAAGAAATAAAATTAAGCCTATCACAAAGATATCAAAGCAATAGAACATAGGCAGGGGCTAATGCCAAATAAGAGTAAGGTTCTCACTACATGTTAGCTACGCATGTGAGTGGGAAAGCAATATAAGCTAAGGCATATCACTACACTTGATGCAAGGGTAAAGTCAAAACATGAAGAGCATGTTGAGCATCAAGTTCAAACGAAAATTGACACAAAGAAGATTAGGGATAAGCATGAGAGTATTTGGCCCTATCCTAACACAATGACATGAGTTAGCAAGGACTAAAGCACTAATCTTGTGTGTAGAGAAAATATTACAATTAATGTCAAACAAGTCACAAAGCACCAAAATTAACCAAGAAATTCTCAACAGTTGAGTATAAGAGTTCAACACCATTATTACAATAAGAACATAGAAAAGAAAGGGAAAACAAGTTACAAAAATAAAATTGAAATGCAATAAATGAAAATGAACAAATGCAACATGCTAAAGAACAATGAAAAATAAGAAGAATAAGAAATGGAAGTTTGAAGAGAGTGAGAAGAAGAAGAAGAAAGTAAGAAAGTGAAGAAGGAAGAAGAAAGAAAAGAAGAGAAGAAGGGAATAGAAAACAGGGTAGAAACAGGGGAAAACAGGGCGCGGAAGGCGACGCGTAAGCATCATGCACGCGTATGCGTATATGAAGAGAGTGCAAAGCAACGCATCCGCGTGATGCACGGGTATGCGTGGGATGAGAATTGTGCCTGAGGCATAATTCTGGCACCAAGTTGGCATAACTCTCGGGAAAAAGTATGGGCGCTGCACTGACGCATCAACGCGTACGCGTGATGTACGCGTACGCGTGCCTGCCCCTTTTTTTTAAACTTAGAACAAAAACAGGGCACTCTCCTAATCTACAAGCAATCTAAAACAATCAAAAATTAAATTTAAGAACAAGTCTTTTTAGTTTTTGAAAAATTTTCAAATACAAAACAAACAAAATTTTACACCTCAAGCAAAATACAATTTAACAACAACTACTCTAATCAAAACATGAATTTAACAAATAACCTATCAATAAAAGCAAAATGTATAAGAGTATAGAAAATAAGAAAAACTACCTACAATGGCAACTCAACTCATTTATTGGTTATATTTACAAGAGAATGAAAAGAGTTTTCCATGGTGGGCTGTCTCCTACCTAGCACTTTTATTTTAAGTCCTTAAGTTGGACAATTGGTGGAGTCCTTGCTATGGTGGTTTATGCTTGAATTCATCCTGAAATCCCCACCAATGTTTGCATCTCCAATGACCACCGGGATCCCAAATTAGGCGCAAAAAACCTTCAAGTAAGCTTAAGTAAATGACAAGACCCCAAGCGTTTTGGTTGTTGAAATGAATTCCGGGGTCCCAAATCTTGTTCTTGCACCCATCTTCTTGTTGACTACCATAGTCAAGTTTGGGTGACAAGGCTTGTGAATTCTCAATTGAGCATCCAAACATTCTCCTAGACCCATGCAATTTGGTTCTACACCAACCATTGCTATTCAACTTTGAGCATGCAACCATCATGAACTTAGAGTGATGTTTCCAACCACTAACCATCTCCTTTTTCTCTTAAAGCCACAAAGAGCTCTAAGTTGCCCATCCGTCTCAAGTAAACTATATTCAAGTGGGATAATAAGGCATAGAAATGAGAGATTTACCCACTTGAATGAAAAAATAGATGGTGATGCCTTGGGGAGAGGTGTTTCCAACAATCTTGTAAGCTCTACTCCTTTGTGTTCTTCCTTGTCAACTTTCACCTCTAGGCAAGCTTCTTCAATTTCAATTCCTTGCTTACCAACTTCTTCTATACACCCTTCATTGCTCAAACCATATGTTGGAGGTTGTGCACGGTCCTCCTTGTCATCAATTTCATAACACAATGAGAGAGTAAAAGAGACATTGGTTGGTGTGGATGCATCTTCGATGATAGAGCTTGCTTCTTGCTCAACCTCTTCCTCTTGGTAGCTTCCTTCCAATTCAATCTCTTCTTCATTGCTTACCAAAGGTATGGGAGGTGAGGTATCTTCTTCCTTACCCTCTATGTCAAGCCCAATTGGAGAGGATTCAATTGTAGATAGGAACTCCTTAATGATTGAATCCATCTCTTGATCAACCTCTTCAAGATTGTCAACCGTGGTATGTGTTGGAGGTTGTACACCCTCCTTAACATCAATATCAAGCTTCTTGAAAGAGGGCTCTATAATTATACGCTCCCATGGGCTTCCAACATCTCCTAGGTCTTCAACCACTCCTTCCGGCTCAATTGTCTTAGCTTCCTCCCTTTGTGACAATTCTTGCTTCAACTCCTCTTCTACACTTTGAAGTTCTAAACTCACTCCCTCACTAAGCTCTTTGATTGCTTTTCCACATTCAACAACGGGAGTGCCTTGATCGCGTAGGATTAGGCGGGAGGAGACTATGCTGCAAACGGCTTCCGCCACGGTAGCTATCTTGGCTTCTATCTCCTTGAACTACTTTTGGTTCTCTTCTTTCCTTTGGATGTAAGTGCTAATATATTCTTGGAGAGAATCATCCATTAGAGGTGGTATGGGAAGAGAAGGTTCATTGTTTGGGAGGGAAGTTTCATAATTGGAAGTTGGTTCATCTTGGTAAGGGTATGGAGGTGGTGTATATTGAGGTGGTTCCTGAGAGTAATTATGTTGGAATGGTGGTGGTTCCATGTATGGTTCATATGGTTTATAAGGTGGTTGGTATGATGGATAAGGATTAGGGAAGTGTTTGGTGGTAGGAGCCTTGTGAGTAAGGTGGTTCAAAATTAGGTTGAGGGGTGGTTCATAGGCATGTGGTGGTGGTTGTTGACAACTACAATAAGGATCACCACATCCATTAGATTGATATGCATTAAGGATGGAATTATACTTATAAGAAACCGGAGGTTGTTGTTGCCAAGAAGGTTGATCAATCCCTTGAAGCTCCCCCCATCTTTGATTGTTTCATCCTTAATGCATGTTGTCATTGAAGCTTCCATTCCCTACAACATAATTTGAACCAAACTCATAGCCAAAAGGGTGAGAATTCATAGTGATAAGAGAAAATAAAAACAAAAGCTAACAAGAACAAGAAAGCAAAGTTTACACTAGCAAAAACTAGCAAACAAATAAAAGACACACATATTTACATATGAATAATAGCCAATAACATAACACCATTGCAATTCCCCGGCAACGGCGCTATTTTGATGAGTGAATTGTTGTGATGGTATAGAATTTCCCAATAAATAAAATCTCGTTGGAAGTATAGTTCTACACCAACAAACAATTCTCCCAATCAAAAATTTGGTTGTCACAAGCAACAAAATCAAATAAGAATTAACCGAAGTATTTAAACTTTGAGTCGTCTCACAAGGAATTGCAATGAAGTGCTCCATTATTGGTTATGAAGAGCAAGGGGTTTGATTTTCAATGGGCAAAAAAATAAATGACGAGAAAGTAAATGAACAATTAACAAATAAAAGAAAGAAAAAGATACTCTTGGCTAGACATAGGTAATTGAGATCACCATCCTTGTCTACGTACAAACCATATATTGATAATTATGAGAGGCCAACCTATTAAGTCTACTTCCAAAAGTCTTAAGTACGTAATATCTACTCCTAGGCTTGAAGTACGTCAAATAGGCTTGATCACATCAACCCATAAGTCCCAACCTATCTACTAATTAGATTAGTAGTGAGTTGGTATCAATGAGTATCAAATTGATCACCAAGGGTTCTCAAATCACCAATTCATCAAGACCCAATGACTCAAGGTCACTCAATTCCCTTAGCCTAAGCCAAGAGTAAAAGAAACTACTCAAAAACTAGAGAAAACATTTCATCAAACACTTAGAGTGCAAGAAAAGTACACATCACCAAATGCAAGAATTAACAAGACTCATAACCATCATTAGGAAGAAATCAACAATAACAATGAAGATAAACATCAAAGAGAGCATGGAAACATAAAATTGCATTACAAGAAAAGTAAATCCAACAAGGGTTCATGAACATAAAAGAGAGTAAAATAAGGAAATTAACAAGAGAAACTAAGAAGATTGAGACAATATAACAATAAAATGTAAAGAGAGTTGAACTAAAAACAAGAATTAAAAATGAATTTGAGAGAGATTAACCTAACTTTACCCTAATTTGTATCCTAAATCTAGAGAGAGGAAAGATCTTCTCTCTCTAGAATTCTACCCTAAAATATGATGAAAACTAAACTATGCCAACTTGGTTCATTCCCCCCTCAATCCTTGGATTCAATAGCATAGAAATAAGTTGGATTGGACCCAAAATGCTTCAGAAATTGTTGGCCACGAGTTGCTAAAATGGACCCACACTGATTCTGCGATGCATTCGCGTGAAGGGCACGTACGCGTCCTTAAACGTTAGGCAACTATGGCAAATTTTATATCATTTTGAAGCCCTGGATGTTAGCTTTCCAACGCAACTAGAACCGCCTCATTTGAGCCTATGTAGCTCAGGTTATGATAGGATTGACAGCTTTGCGGTTCCTTCATTTCTTCATGAGTTCTCCCACTTTGCATGCTTTTCCTTCATTCCTTCAACCCAATCTTTACCTTCCAAAACTGAAATCACTTAACAAACATATTAAGGCATCGAATGGAATTAAAGTGAATTAAATTTAGCTAATGCCTAAAAAGTATGTTTTTCACACTTAAGCACAAATTTAGGGAGGATTACAAAACCATGCTATTTCATTGAATAAATGTGAGAAAAATTGATAAAATCTCCCAAATTAAGCACAAGATAAACCAAAAAATTGGGGTTTATCAAACCTCCCCACACTTAAACCAAGCATGTTCTCATGCTAAGAATAAAGAAAGACAAGAAAAGAGGTATGAACATTTATTCAATGCAAATAACTTACATGCACCTATTTATATGAATGCAACTAAATGCAAAATAATTCTACCTACTTGGTTAAAAGTGAATCAATCCCCAAGAACACATATGCACATGTAGGGCTAAGTAGTATGATGATTCATGAATCCTACCAATTTGAATATCAAAATACAGTACAAGTAGACTTGCAAGAAGAAAAGATCATTAAAGCCAGGAGCAAGGAATTGAGCATCAAACCCTCACCAGAAGTGTATCTGCTCTAATCACTCAAGTGTATAGGTTCAATCACTCAATTCTCCCCTAATCATGCTTTCCAATATTTGTTTTTCATCTAACAATCAACAATTGTTCAATGCATGCATACATTCATCATGAGGGCTTATTCATAGGTTGTAATGGGCGTAGGGTAAAGGCGAGGATGCATATGGTCAAGTGAGATTGAAATTTGAATCTTTGATCAACTTAAACTTCTCAAAAAAATTTTCAACCATGTCAAAGAAAATAGAAAGCATACACCTTTGAAAAGCGACAGGGACATTGTGACATTGGGATTTTTGCTAGTAAAGAATTTTATAAAAATATAGTCGCGTTGTAAGTATAGATTATAAACCAACAGAAAATTCCTTCATACAAACATTTTGGTTATCACAAGTAACAAAACCCAATAAATTTATAAACCGAAGTATTCAAACCTCGGGTCGTCTTCTCAAGGAATTGCAGGGAGGTATGTTCTTATTATTGGTTATGCAAAGGTATATTTTGGGGTTTTAAAAAGGGTTGAACAAGTAATTTAATTGACAAAAAAATAAATAAATGACTATAAAATAAACTCTTGGCAAGATATGAGAAATTGGAAGTCCTATCCTAGTTATCCTTATCAGGTGTGATGAGAATTGGGTTTTAATCCCACTTAGTTAACCTTTACTAAAGCAAAGGAAAGTCAAGTGGACTAATTAGTTTGATCCTCAAGTCCTAGTCAATCCCTGTGGGAAGACTAGCTTTAGAGCGATCTAGATCAATTAGAATCTGCCAATTTCAACCACTGCTGAGTTTGACAACTCAAGAGTTACCAATTAATCAACCAAAGCCAAAAGGGAACAAAATCTACTTGAATGAAAATAATTTGGATAGAGCCCAAGCATCAATAACATAAATTAGAGAAAACAATCATAAGCCTGAAATACCTCAAATTATATTAATTAAGAAAATCCTAACATGAAAAGTTCATAAGCCAAATAGGCAACATAAGTAATACAAGCATTAAAGCATCTGGAAGTAAAAGAGAAATACAAAGTAAAAGGAATATTGAACCTGATAAAGAGTCGAAATCCTAAATCCTTTAAGAGGAATCCTAATCCTAAATCCTAAGAGAGAGGAGAGAGCCTCTTTTTCTAAAAATTACATCTAAACTATGAAAAGTGAAAATTACTCGCTATCTAATTGTCATCCTCTGCATGAATGCATTCCCTCACTTCATAACTTCTAATCTGTGTCTCTTGGATTTGGATCTGGGCCAAAAGGCCCAAAAATTGTTGGAAACGAGATCTGCAAATTTTGCAGATCGCGCACGTCACGCGTCCGCGTGGGTCACACGGTCGCGTCATCTGGAGTGTTGCTCTTCCACGCGGTCTCGTCAGTCATGCGCCCGCGTCAGTTGTATTTTGCAAGTCACGCGTTCGCCTCATCCATGCGCTCGCATCGATTCTCTTTTGTGCGAACCACGTGTTCGCGTCGTCCATGCGGACGCGTCACTGCCAGTTGCTCCAAAACTCCAATTTGTGCTTTCCTTCCATTTTTGTATGTTTCCTTTCCATCTTTTAAATCATTCCTACCCTATAAAACCTGAAAGTACTCAACACACAAATCATGGCATCGAATGGTAATAAAGGATAATTAAATTTGATTATTTTAAAGCATAATGAATATATTTTCTCATATATCACATAATAAGGAAGGGAAAGTGAAACCATGCAATTTACATGAATAAGTAGGTGAACGATTGAATAAATCACTTAAATTGAGCTCAATATACATCATAAAATATGGGTTTATCAACCTCCCCACACTTAAACAATAGCATGTCCTCATGCTAAATCCAAGATAAAGAATAAGGTAAAGTGGTGGAATCTCATGCAATGCAATCTATCCTAGATGAAACTACCTAAATGAGTCATGCAAATCTAGTTATTATTCACCTATATATAAAGCTTTACATGTAGTTAAATTAATTCACATTCTCAAGGAATCATATACGCATAGCCAACCTTAGATAATGTTAAAGCACTTTTACAATTGAGATGGGTAAATAAAATATTTTTCAAACTTGCAAGACAATTAACAATAGAGGTAGAGATATATGGTGATGAGCTATTGAACCCTCACTGGATTTTGTGTTTACTCTCTAGTCACTCAGTGTTTATTGGTTAATCACTTTAATCTTCTTTTTATCCTTGCTTTCTATAACTTTGTTCTTCATCTAACCAATCAACAATTATAGAATACAGACATACAAAGATCATGAGGTCTTTTTAAGGTTTAATGGGGCCAAGGTAGAGGTAAGGGTGTATGTATAAGGCTAAGTAAGCTAATAAGTGAATCCTTGATTAGTCTAAGATCTTACCTAACATATACATACTTTATACAAATCAAAAGTTTCTTAACCTATTTGCCCAATTTTTTTTCCACTTTGTATTATAGACTCATGCATTGAATTTAACTTTGTCCCATGTGCATTGGTTCTTTTATTTTGTGTTTGGGGATTTTTTTTTGTATCCCCTTATTAAAAATAATTTTTTTAATGCACATGGTAATTTAATTAGTTTGATTTCACATGAGCATGCTTCCCAAATTTTTACATAACTTGTTCAATTTAATTTCCTACTTTTTCTATCATCCCATATTCTCATAAAATTCTCCACACTTAAATTATACACAATTTCTATCTTAAGCTAAGCAAGGATTCAACTTGGATTATCAAGACACTCTAAATTTAATACAGAACAAACCGTCAAATTGGGGTTTGTCATGTATACACATCCAGTGAGGGATCAAACATGGCCTCAATCCTATCTTGGTATGTATCAATATTCTATATTGGATATATAGATTAAAGCAAAGTAAAGAACACTAGAATAAAAAAGAAGGGCGAAGCACACAGAAATAAAAATTATGGTTTGAATGTAACCATACAATTAAGCTCAAAACTCATAGGCTGTGTGTTCTCAAGCTCATAAATCATATATCTTTTATGTATGTCATGCAAGTAGAATTTAAGAGTTTCCATTATTCTCAATGTAAAATATATTGGATGGATTTAAAGTTTTAGTGTTCCTCCTTGATGAAATGTTGCCAACTAACTAACATGTAATGCTATATATACAAGGGGTGTAGATTGATTCTGTTAAGGTCTCTAGCTTACTTCCTTTTTATTTTCAATCAAATCAACTACCATATGCTAAAAAGGGTAAACTATACTAATTAATCCACTTAATATATAACTAGTAAGCTAAGGTGCAAATCGAGTTAAAATATCCAAGATATTATACAGCCCAAAGTGCGTAATGCAAAAATACAGTCAAAAGCAAAAGAAAGAAAAATGTGCAAAAATACAGAAAATAGCTAAAATAAGATAAGAGTCTGTAGTGGTTCACCAAAATAAATAGATGCCAGAGATGGCGACCTCCCCACACTTAAATAATAGCATCGTCCTCGATGCTCAGTCAACTAGGGTGTGACGAAGTGTCATCTCTGGAAGGATGGGCTGCTGGTGTCTCGATGGTAGGCTGAGGGTCTGCAGTCGCTGTGAGAATCAGAGGAGTGGTCTGCTGAAACGGGGGCTCTGTCCGTAGAGGAACCTCTGGATCTGCGGTCTGTAGCGGGTGGTGCTCCTCATGATGTGGTATAGTATAGCCGGGACCTCCCTGCCCAGCCTGGGTAGGTGCCTCCTCCTCGTGATCACTCACCTCCTCCTCAGATGTGTCAGAGGACGTGTCGGGCTCGGAGGAAATGTCACCACTAGAGCGGATCATCAGCTTGAGGTGCTCATAGCGTCGCTTGTGGCGACGCTCAGACCTCTCAAAAAGTCGCCTGGTGCGACGGTTAGATCTCTCAAACTGCTGCTGGTGATGACGCTCCATCTGATCTAGGCGGTCAAAGAGTCGGTGCACCAGACGGTAGACGGGCTCATGAGCAGGTGGGGGTGCAGTGGGTGGTGCTGGGCCAGTGAAAGCAGAAGGGGTAGCTGTAGAGGTGGCTGCCTCAGTAGTGTCAGTGAGAAATAGAGGGCGGTAGCCGAAAGCCAGGAACTTTCGACTGTGAGGGATGATCTTGTGGCACTTTACGGCGGGGGGCTTTTCATCAACAGCCTCCCAAGGTACCTTAGCTCGATGACCCAACTGAGTAATCAGGTAAGGAAAAGAGAGGGTGCCTCTAACACGGACCTTGGCCATGTAATGCCGGATGAAGCGAGGTAGATAAAGGTCCTTACCCGTCATTACACACCAGATGAGGGTAATCATAGCAGCTGGCACCTCCGTCTCATGAGTGCTCAGCATTACATAGTTGCTCAGAATCTGTTGCCATAGTCGAGCCTCATCATTCAGATATATAAGCCTGATTCCCTTTGGTACCAATGTGCTTGTAACCATGACCCAAGGAATAATAGGATCAAAAGTGATGTCATTCTTTACTGCATCCCAATCAAACCTCATGAATCTCATATCTTCCTCAGCCTTCTGGTAACCATCTGGCTGATCTGATTTAGGTGGAAGATGGAGGATTTCTTCAATTGCTTCCTCAGTAACCAGAATCTGTTTGCCTCTGAGCTGTACTGCATCCAGGGAAGATAGAAAGTAGTTACTGTAGAATTCTCTAACCCAGGATGAGTTGACCTCTGTTAGGTTCCTCTCCAGGAAGAACTAGCCTCTCTGCTTGATCTGATCTGAGGTGTACTACTGGAGTTCTTCTGAAATTTTGAGGGTCCTTTCCAGGTGTAGGTTCCTGGCGGTGGCAAAGGTCAGTATTTCAGCTCACAGTATTTGTTTGCAAATTTTACCAGGTTAGCTGAAGGTACCAACTGATCAGCCTTTTCCTGCGGGGTAAAGTTCTTCTCCCGCCAGGAATCATCATGTAAGATGCCAAGGATGGAACCAGAGGATTCACCTCTTTTCTGTTTGCCAGTGGTGACTTTGCCCTTTCCCCTGCCTTGAGAGTCAGACATCCTGAAAAACAGAATTTCTAAGATATAATTGAGGAGTAAAAGCAGGAGAACAAGTAGGCAAATAACAAGATAGGCAGTAAGTGGCAAAAGAGCAGTAGAAAAATGAAATGAGTTAAGTAAATGTATATTTTGGATTGTTTTGGAGTTGAAAAGCTGAGATGAGAAATCATATTCCAAAACATGTTAGAAGTGGAAAGCTTGTTAACTAGAAAAACAATAATCATACCGTGAGTGAAATTAATTGAAAGAAGTAGTGAAAAGGTAAAGTGGGAAGTTAGAAAGTTAAAAATCAGTGAGTTAGTAAAAAGGAAGTCATAGTAAGTGGCATGAAGATTGGTTTCTAAGTAACAAGAATTTCACAATTTTAAGCAACAGTCAACTCATATTCAAGCAGGAATAACAGGGTATTGAAGATGATTCATATAGATATAGGAGTAGTAAAAAGTAAAATCACATCATCAAAAATTCAAATTATTGACCAGGAAATCAAAAATAAGAAGAATGCGGGCCCGTGCATCCAAGAATAGGTTTGGTATTCGTGGAGCAGTTCAAAAATGAGAATTTTCAAAACCAATACTTGAATGTAGAAGGAAAAATAATTTGCAGAAAATTGGACAGCTTTCCGGCTAAAATTGGATGTTCCCGAAAAATAGATATCAAGAAAAACAGTTCATATGAGATTAACAAATGCTGCAAATAGTCACAAACAGTAGGAATAGTAAAGAATAGTCTAGCAGCATGAACATAGCAGATGAACAGTATGAAAAACACAGCCAGAATAAAATTGAAGAACAGATAAACAGGTAACAGGAACGGTGCAATTATCATGCCTAAATCTACTAACCATATCCTAGCTACCTAACCACCTAGAATCCACTACAAACATGCATCTCTATCTAGCCTATGCGGAACAAAAATTGAAAAACGAACTAAAGAGTCGCAATGGTGAATCGCCGTATGGCGAAACCTGGTGCGAAAAGGGCAATGAGATGGAACAGAGATAAGGGCAGATGGGTGATGATGCGGCGGCACTGGGTGAAGCACGGCGGCGCGGCGGTGGGGCAATTGCCGTCGGAGGTAGGCTGCGGTGGGAGGTCGGTAGTGGAGGAGAGTGAGAGATGGGGAGAAGAAGGAGGAAAGAAGAGAGGGTTGGGTGTCGCGGTAGGTCTGGGTGGTCGGGGGTGGTGTTGGTGGTCAGAGGTGGTGGCTGGGGTGGTTGAGAGAGAGAGTTACAGAGGTAAGAGAGAGAGGGGTTGGGGTTTGGGGACGCGACGGGGAAAGGGTTCGCGTGACATAGGGTTAGTAATCCCGAATCCACGCGAACGCATGGAGGATGCGATCTCGTGAGTAGGGTGAAATAATGTTGACGCGGATGCGTGGATGACGCAATCGCGTGGGTTGGGTGTAAGATAGGTGACGTGGATGCGTGAAACACGCGAACGCACGCGTCGCTGATATTTGTGCTAGACGCATGATTCCAGCGTCGTTTCAGCGCAACTCTCTGTTTAATTTGGTGGTCATAATCTTCGCGCGACGCGATCGCATCGGTCACGCTTTTGCGTGGTGTGGGTGTTATGTCAGTGACGCGTTCGCATCAGGGATGCGTACGCGTGGGTTGTTTGGTGCTACACGCACAATAGCCGCACGATTCCAGCCCAACATTCTGGGCGTTGGATCTTCACGTCGATATCCAGATCACGCGTTCGCGTGGGTGACGCTGACGCGTGGGAGGCCTTTTTGCAACTAACGTGATCGCGTGGGGCACGCGGTCGCGTGGAACAATTGTGTTAAAGGCACACCTCCAGCCTTGCTTCAGTGTGACTCTCTGTTCACTTTCCTTTCTTTTAATGCACTTGTGACGCGGACGCGTCAGCGACGCTGTTGCGTCGCGTGCTCTCTCTTTTTTTTATGCAGTATACAGAATGCAAAATGCAGTGAATGTCATGCCAAAATTCAGGTTCAAACACAATTCAAAAACAGAGCAAAATAGAGGGGAAACGATCATACCATGGTGGGTTGTCTCCCACCTAGCACTTTTAGTTAAAGTCCTTAAGTTGGACATTTGATGAGCTTCCTGCTATGGTGGCTTGTGCTTGAATTCGTCCAGAAATCTCCACCAGTGTTTAGAATGCCAACATCCTCCGGGGTCCCAAACAAGGTACGTAAAGCCCTTAGGTGAGTTCAAACAGGCTTGCAGGCTCCCGGAGTGTTGAATGGTAGAATAGATTCCAAGATCCCAAACTCTACTTATACACCCGTCTTTGTCTTGATCTGCATTTTTCCAGCTGGGTATGATAAGTAATCTGAATTCTCACTGTAGTAACTAAACAGGTTCCGAGATCCTTCCAATTGAGATTGACACTAATTCCTGCACCTCAAATTGAAGTGCGAAACCTCATTGAATCTTGCATACCAGCGCTGAGTGCGAGTCATTTCCCTTTTTCTCTTAAAGCCGCAAAGAGCTCTAAGCTGGCCATCTGTTTCAAGTAAACCATATTCAAGTGGAAAAGTAAAGATAAAGGTCAAGGATTTTACCCACTTGAAATTTGTGTTGGGTGGTAATGGCCTTAGGGCAGGTGTTTCTAGTGGTTCTGCAAGCTCTACTTCCTTGTGGTCTTCAGTGAATTCCTCCACTTGGCAAATTTCTTCCATTTCAATCATGTCTTGATCAAAGTCACCGATATCTTCTTCATCACTTAAGTCATAATTGGGAGGTTGAGAAAAGTCGACCTCTGCATCATCTTCGTATTCACTTGGGGAAGATTCTTCTGTCTCAAGGAATTCACTTGCGGATGTAAGTTCATTATTAAGAGAACTTGAATGGTGACTATCATCATCAGGAAAACTTGAGTCTTGGGTTATTCCGTCTAATTGTAATGTCTTCGACGGAATTCTCCACAACTCTGTATTCCTGCGGAGGTCCAGCATCTCCTAAATCCTCAACCAACTCTTCTTCTTCTACAATGACAGTGTCCTCTACTTGTTCTAGTACGAAGTTATGCTCTATGCTATCCACTGGAGTTTCTAGCGTCTTCTTTGTGCTGCGTTCTTCATTGGATTCTCCACATGAAGCTATGGGAGTCTGTTGAGGGACTGAACGTCTGGAAGATAATTGATTTATTGCTTGCTCCAGTTGATGAAGGGTTGCATTAAATTGGTCTACTGATTCTTCGAAGCGAACCTGTGATTCTTGGCTTGATGGATATGGATATGGTGCATAGGGGAGTGGTGGTTCTTGGGAGTAATTAGATTGGCATATGGTGGCGAATGGTGAAAAGAAGCTTGTGAGTATGGTGGGTTAAGGTTATGATGAAAGGGTGGTCTCTGAGCATAGGGTGGGGCTTGTTGGTAGCTACAAGGTGGTCCACCAAATCTATCAGTTGGGTATGCATTGTAGAATGGTCTCTGTCCATGATATCTAGAAGGGTGTTGTTGCCTAAAGGGGTGATCAGATCCTCTTGACTCCATCCATCTTTGATTTCTTAGACCTTGATGCATAGTCCTGTTATAGCTTCCATTCCTTGCAACAAAAGTAGAACCAAACTCAAAGCGAGAAGGGTGAGAATTCATAGTAGTTATCAGAAATAAAGGGGGAAGAGAAAAAACAAAGAAACAAGTAAAAGAAAAAAATATTCACAATAACCAATAATAAGGCACACGTTTGCAATTCCCCGGCAACGGCGCCATTTTTGACGTTGGGATTTTTGCTAGTAAAGAATTTTATAAAAATATAGTCGCATTGTGAGTATAGCTTCTAAACCAATAGAAAATCCCTTCATACAAACGTTTTGGTTGTCACAAGTAACAAAACCCAATAAATTTATAAACTGAAGTATTCAAACCTCGGGTCGTCTTCTCAAGCAATTGCAGGGAGGTATGTTCTTATTATTGGTTATGCAAAGGTATATTTTGGGGTTTTAAAAAGGGTTGAACAAGTAATTTAATTGACAAGAAAAATAAATAAATGACTATAAAATAAACTCTTGGCAAGATATGAGAAATTGGAAGTCCTATCCTAGTTATCCTTATTAGGTGTAATGAGAATTGGGTTTTAATCCCACTTATTTAACCTTTACTAAAGTAAAGGAAAGTCAAGTGGACTAATTAGTTTGATCCTCAAGTCCTAGTCAATCCCTGTGGGAAGACTAGCTTTAGAGCGATCTAGATCAATTAGAATCTACCAATTTCAACCACTGCTGAGTTTGACAACTCAAGAGTTACCAATTAATCAACCAAAGCCAAAAGGGAATAAAATTTACTTGAATGAAAATAATTTGGATAGAGCCCAAGCATTAATAACATAAATTAGAGAAAACAATCATAAGTCTGAAATACCTCAAATTATATTAATTAAGAAAATCCTAACATGAAAAGTTCATAAGCCAAATAGGCAACATAAGTAATACAAGCATTAAAGCATCTGGAAGTAAAAGAGAAATACAAAGTAAAAGGAATATTGAACCTGATGAAGAGTCAAAATCCTAAATCCTAAGAGAGATGAGAGAGCCTCTCTCTCTAAAAACTACATCTAAACTATGAAAAGTGAAAATTACTCGCTATCTAATTGTCATCCTCTACATGAATGCATTCCCTCACTTTATAACTTCTAATCTGTGCCTCTTGGATTTGGATCTGAGCCAAAAGGGCCAAAAATCGCTGGAAACGAGATCTGCAAATTCTGCAGATCGCGCACGTCACGCGTCTGCGTGGGTCATGCGGTCGCGTCATCTGAAGTGTTGCTCTTCCACGCGGTTGCGTCAGTCATGCGCCCGCGTCAGTTGTATTTCGCAAGTCACGTGTTTGCCTCATCCATACACTCGCGTCGATTCTCTTTTGTGCGAACCACGCGTTCGCGTCATCCATGCGGACGCGTTACTGCTAGTTGCTCCAAAACTCCAATTTGTGCTTTCCTTCCATTTTTGTATGTTTCCTTTCCATCCTTTAAATCATTCCTGCCCTATAAAACCTGAAATTACTCAACACACAAATCACGGCATCGAATGGTAATAAAGGATAATTAAATTTGATTATTTTAAAGCATAAGGAATATATTTTCCCATATATCACATAATAAGGAAGGGAAAGTGAAACCATGCAATTTACATGAATAAGTAGGTGAAGGGTTGAATAAATCACTTAAATTGAGCTCAATATACATCATAAAATATGGGTTTATCACATTACTTACCCCAAAAGGCATGCGGTGATAAGCAAAAACATCAATAGGGCAAGTGAACATCATCTTCTCTTGATTCATAGGGTCCATTGCAATTTGGTTGTACACTGAATAGTCATCCAAGAAATAATGGAAAGCATGCCTACCCAATCTTTCAAGCATTTGGTCAATGAAAGGTAAAGGAAAGTGGTATTTTCTTGTGGCAGTGTTAAGTTTCCTATAATCAATGCACATCCTCTAACCAGTGATGGTTCTTGTTGGAATGAGCTCATTCTTCTCATTAGTAACTACTGTGACTCCTCCTTTCTTAGGAACAACTTATATCGGGCTCACCCAAGGGCTATCAAAAATGGGATTGATAATTCCAACCTCGCACAACTTCATTATTTCCTTTTGAACCACCTCTTTCATCACTGGATTGAGCCTCCTTTGTGCTTGCACCACCGGTTTAGAGTCTTCTTCAAGTAAGCTTTTACGCATGCACATAGTGGGATTATTCCCTTAAGATCACTAATGGTCCATCCAAGGACAGTTTTGTGGTCTCGCAACACCTTAAATAATTCTTGCTCCTCAAACATGTTCAAAGAGAAACTTATGATCTCTGGATAAGTGTCATTGTCTCCAAAGAATGCATATTTGAGGGTTGGAGGCAGAGGCTTTCATTAAAGCTTGGGTGACCCCTCTTTCTTACTTCGGATGTGAATAGCTTCCTCTTTTGGTGATGTACACTTCTCTTCTTTGGCCAAATTGATATCTTCAGGGGCCTCTAGAGAATTGGTGAGCTCTCCCTCTTCTAAAGCCTCTTGAACCAAAGGAACAATCAAATCAATCTTCATGCAATCCTTTGAGTCACTTGGATGTTGCATGACTTTGGACACATTAAATACTATTTGCTCATCATGAACTCTCAAAGTTAGTTCCAACGAATGCTCTCCTAATGGCAAGAAATGGTCTCCCCAAGATTATAGAGACATTTGTATCACCCTCTATGTCAAAAATCACAATGTAAGTAGAAAATATGATTTTTTTCACTTTAACCAACAATTTTTTTACTATTCCGTGTGGGAATTTGATGGAACGTCAGCCAATTGGAGAGAGATTCTTGTGGGCTTTACATCTTTAATTTGCATCTTCTTCATCAATGAGAGAGGCATTAGATCAATGCTAGCTCTCAAGTCACAGAGAGCTCTTTCAATAGTGATATCACTAATTATGCAAGGAATTAAGAAACTTCTAGGATTTTTCAACTTTTAGGGCAAGTTCTTTTGGATGATTGCACTGTATTCCTTAATGAGAACCACTGTTTTATCTTCTTTCCAATTCTTCTTCTTTATCATTAACTCCTTCATAAACTTGGCATAAAATGGCATTTATTCCAAGGTCTCAGCAAAAAGAATATTGATTTGTAATTTTTTTAAAAACTTTCAAGAACTTAGAGAACTACTTGTCCTTGGTCTCCTTTTGTATCCTTTGAAGGAATGTAATTCTGGACTTGTATTCTTGCACTTTTGCCTCCTCTGGTGCTTTCTCTTTTGGAGCTTGAATTGGAGGTGCAGTGGCATGTTTTTCCTAATGATTAGTTTTCTCTATGGCTTCTTCAGATAGCTTGTCAGTGCTTATGACTTCTTTACCCATCACCTTTCCACTTCTCAAATTAATGGCCTTATAATCTTCTCTTGGATTTGGAATGGTATCACTGGAGAAAGCATTTGTGGGTGTCTCAGTAAATTGCTTGACAAGTTGGCAAGTGGCACTTCTAAATTTCTGATGGAGGCTTCTTGATTTTTGAAATTGGCTCTAGTTTCTTGTATAAATTTTGAGATTTTTTGGATAAATGTTAATGTATTGAGAGAGTTTCTCCATGGCACTTTTAAGAGGGAAGGGCTTTTGAGGGTTTTGGGATGGTTTTGTGGGAGGTGGTTGTTGTTGGTAAGGAGTGTTGAAATTGTTGAAGTTGTTATTTCTTTGGCCTTGATTAACCCACCCAAAGTTAGGGTGATTTCTCGATCCAGGATTGTAAGTTTTGAAAAATGGGTCATTGTGTGGTGGCCTAAAGAAATTTTTCATGTAGTTCACTTGTTCAACAGAGGCTTTATCATGGTTGAGTAGCTCACAACCTTCACTTTGAAAGACTTTACTTTGATGGGTTCCTCCACCTATGTCACAGGTGATGCCTTGTGTTTCCACTGCTAAAACTTGCATGTGTCCTAGTTGTGTAGTGAGTGCACTAATTTGCTGGGACATAACTTTATTCTGTACCAAAATAGTGTCTAGTGTGTCCAATTCTATCACTCTTTTTTTCATTGTTCTTTTTGAGAAATACAAGTATTGATTGTTGGCCACTATCTCAATTAATTCCAAGGCTTCTTCAGTTGTCTTCATGTGTATGGATCCTCCAGCTGAGGAGTCCAATAAATTCCTAGAAGCATGAGTGATTCGATTATAAAAGATTTGGAGTTAAACCCAATCAGAGAACATATCTTAGGGACACCTCCCCAGCATTTCTTTGTATCTCTTCCAGACTTCATAGAGAGATTCTCCATCTTTTGTGTGAAAGTATAAATATCATATCTCAACTTTGCCAACTTCTATGGTGGAAAGAATTTAGTTATGAATTTATTAACCAAATCATCCCATGTTGATATACTTTCCAGAGACTGGGTCTGGAGACACTGTTTGGCTCGGTTCCTCACAGAGAATAAAAATAGCCCCAATTGATAGGCTTCGGCAGAGACTCCATTAGTCTTGACTGTGTCACAAATCCGAAAAAAGGCGGAGATGTGCAGATTCGGATCTTGTTAAGGGCTCCCACTAAATGGTCTTTATTGCACCAAAGAGATGAGTTGAGACTTCAATTCAAAGTTATTGGCTTCCACAGCAAGTGCTACTATGCTGCTTCAATAATTTTCAAAAGTGGGTTTCGTGAAAGACACAAGAGTCCTCTTAGCATTGGCATTGTTGTTGGTATTGTCTGTCATTGTGCCTTGCGCCTCAAATTCTTCTACTTCTTCCACTACTTCAACTTCTTCTCTTTGATCTCTAGATTTCTTTCTTATTCGCAATAGTATTCATTCAATCTCTGGATTAAAGTGGAAAGGTTTTTTATGCTTATTGGTGCGTTAATTTACAACCCACTAACTTACCGGTAAGTGCACCGGGTCGTACCAAGTAATACCTTACGTGAGTAAAGGTCGATCCCACGAGGATTGATGGATCAAGCAACAATAGTGTTTGATAGGATTAGTTATTGGTGCACGAAATTGTGATCATCAATGGCGCCATCAACATGGTACGCTCAATTGCTATCTCAACTCTTTATCACAACTTCGCACAACTAACCAACAAGTGCACTGGGTCGTCCAAGTAATAAACCTTACGCGAGTAAGGGTCGATCCCACAGAGATTGTTGGTATGAAGCAAGCTATGGTCATTTTGTAAATCTCAGTCAGGCGGATTCAAATGGTTATGGAGGATTAATGATTAAAAGATAAATAAAACATAAAACAAAGATAGAGATACTTATGTAATTCATTGGTGAGAATTTCAGATAAGCGTATAGAGATGCTTTGTCCCTTCCGTCTCTCTGCTTTCCTACTGTCTTCATCCAATCCTTCTTATTTCTTTCCATGGCAAGCTGTATGTGGGCATCACCGTTGTTAATGGCTACAGTCCCGTCCTCTCAGTGAAAATGTTCAACGCGCTCTGTCACAGCACGGCTAATCATCTGTCGGTTCTCAATCAGGTTGGAATAGAATCCAGTGATTCTTTTGCGTCAGTCACTAACGCGCAGCCTTCAGGAGTTTGAAGCTCGTCACAGTCATTCAATCCTCGAATCCTACTCAGAATACCACAGACAAGGTTTAGACCTTCCGGGTTTTCAAGAATGACCGCCAATAGATTCTAGCTTATACCACGAAGATTCTGATTAAGGAATCCAAGAGATATCCACTCAAATACTCGAGGTACAGCAGAGCTCCACACCTTAATCTATGGTGTGTAGAAACTCCACCATTGAAAATACATAAGAACAAGGTCTAGGCATGGCCGAATGGCCAGCCTCCCATAATCTAAGAACTAGACGTCCAAAGATGATCCTAAGATCTAAAGTGATCAAAAGATTCCAGGATGTCAAATATAATAGTAAAAGGTCCTATTTGTAGATAACTAGTAGCTTAAGGTTTACAAAAATGAGTAAATGACATAAAAATCCACTTCCGGGCCCACTTGGTGTGTGCTTGGGCTGAGCATTGAAGCTTTCATGTGTAGAGACTTTTCTTGGAGTTAAACGCCAGCTTTTGTGCCAGTTTGGGCGTTTAACTCCCATTCTTGTGCCAGTTCCGGCGTTTAACGCCCAATCTTGAGCTGATGTGGAACGCCTATTTGGGCCATCAAATCTCAAGCAAAGTATGGACTATTATATATTGCTGGAAAGCCCAGGATGTCTACTTTCTAACACAATTGAGAGCGTGCCAATTAGGCTTCTGTAGCTCCAGAAAATCCACTTCGAGTGCAGGGAGGTCAGAATCCAACAGCATCTGCAGTCCTTTCCAGCTTCTGAATCAGATTTTTGCTCAGGTCCCTCAATTTCAGCTAGAAAATACCTGAAATCACAGAAAAACACACAAACTCATAGTAAAGTCCAAAAAAGTGAATTTTAACTAAAAACTAATAAAAATATACTAAAAACTAACTAAAACATACTAAAAACATACTAAAAACAATGCCAAAAAGCGTATAAATTATCCGCTCATCAGTTATGCAAGCAGAAAAGGGTGTTTTGGTATTCAAAAAAAAGCATTAAACAGCAAATTAAGAATTTCAGAAAGCAAGCAGCAATGAGTTGGGAATAAAATATTGAGTAAATAGTTAAGGCTTCAGAATTATCTACTTTCCAGATTGATTTTTATTACTAACTAATTTAATCATGTAAGATTTAATTTCATGGCAAACTATATGTGACTAGACCCTAATTCCTTAGACCTTCCTAGTTTCCTCTAAAATTCATCAACTGCCAATTCCTTAGTCAATTAATTCCAATTAGAAGGTGAAGTTCAAATTTCAGTTTATATGCCACAAAAATCCTAATTATCCAAAAATAAATGGATTATCTGTCACGTATCCCGTTAAATACAAACAATTAGAAATTCAGGATAATATGTTTTCAAGCTGTTGTTCAAGTAAAGAGCATTTCCAAGTTTTACAAGAACTCAATTAGAACATGGGTCATACTTCCGTTCCACCCAATGTTCACAAAATAAAGAACGAAAACAATTATTGAAATATAAATCAAAACATGAATTAAATTAGAAAGATCAAACAAATCAATCCATACAGATAGACAGAGCTCCTAACCTTAACAATGGAGGATTAGTTGCTCATGGTTCAGAGAAGAAAAATAAGGGGTCTGGTAAAAATGTACTGGGTTCTCTGATGGGATTCCCCTAATGGAATCTGCCTAATAGAAGAGAAGTCTCCCCTTTTTATAACTACTCCTATTTAATTTAAAATCTAATATTTAAAATTAAGATAATATCTTTTCCTATTTTAAAATCAAATTTGAATTTAAATCAGAATTAACTAACTACTCCGCGTCTTGTAACGTGGGGACCACTTAGCTTCACTGGATCCGCGCCTAACTTGGGTGCTAAAATGGGACCCAGAAATCACCCCCAGCGTTTTCTGCGTTTTCTGCATGTGGCGCATGTCACGCGTACACGTCAGTCACGCATACGCGTCGATGGTCTTTTCTGCGAGTCACGCGGACGCGTCGGTCACGCGTACGCGTCGCTGAGCAAATCTTCAAATCACGCGTACGCGTCAGTCATGCGCACGCGTCGCCATGGATATCTCCAAATCACGCACACGCGTCAAGCCCGCGTGCGTGTCGCTCCTCACAGCCATCTCCTTTGATTCTTGTGCTGCAAAAACTCCATCATATCCAGCCGAATGCTACCTAAAATAAATAAAATTGCAAAAGACTCAAAGTAGAATCCATATTGGCTAAAAGATAAGTAATTCGTTATTAAAGTCGACAAATTATATGCAAATTCACTAGGAAAAGATAGGAAAGATGCTCACGCATCACAACACCAAACTTAAACTGTTGCTTGTCCTCAAGCAACCACAACTAATATAAGCTTAGGATGTGAATTTGCATGAGAATGAGAGTTCGATTAAGCTCATGTCTCTTCTTATAGTGGGGTTTACAACTGCAATCCTGAATAGTTTTGGCATTTCACTTTATCCTTTAAAGTTTAGAATGATTGGAATCCATAGGAACTCAGAATTCAGATAGTGTTATTGATTCTCCTAGTTCAGTATGTTTTTTCTTGAACACAGGTACTTTATGAGTCTTGGCCGTGACCCTAAGCATTTTGTTTTCTAGTATTACCACCGGATACATAAATGCCACAAACACATAACTGGGTGAACCTTTACAGATTGTGACTTAGCTTTGATAGAGTCCCCAATTAGAGGTGCCCAGAGTTCTTAAGCACACTCTTTTTGCTTTGGATCACGACTTTAACCTCTCAGTCTCAAGTTTTTCACTTGACACCTTCACACCACAAGTACATGGTTAAGGACAGCTTAATTTAGCCGCTTAGGCCAGGGTTTTATTCCTTTGGGCCCTCTTATCCATTAATGCTCAAAGTCTTGGATCCTTTTTACCCTTTGCTTTTTAGTTTAAAGGGTTATTGACTTTTTCTACTTGCTTTTTCTTTTCTTTTTTTTCGCAAGTTGTATTCTTCACTGCTTTTTCTTGCTTCAAGAATCAATTTTATGATTTTTTCAGATTATCAATAACATTTCTCTTTTTTTCATAATTCTTTCAAGAGCCAACAATTTTAACATTCATAAACTTCACTATCAAAAATATGCACTGTTCATGTCATGCATTCAGAATCACAGAAAATACCACCACATTTAAGTAAATAAGACTACTTTTAAAATTAACTCAATTTCTCATGCAATACATCACTTCTGTATTTTTTTATTTGAATTCAAGCTCAGTGGGTAATACATGAGACATCTTTTCAGAATTAAAGCATTTATGGAAAAACTAAACTAGACCTATGATTCTCACTAATAAAGGATCATACAACAAACAAAGCAAAATAGCAAAAAACCGGAACATAACATAGAAAAAGAAGGGAGGAATAAAAAATATGAAAGGAACTCAACCACCTTAGTTATCCTAGCGGTCGCTTTATTCTTTAGGTTGTGCTCCTCCGTGAAGATGATTCGCCTCCCTTTTGGTGCCATAGGAATAAACAGAAAAGCTTTAAGCGAAGCGTCAACACCAAATTTAAATGTTTGCTTGTCCTCAAGCAAAGAAAATCTAAAAACAAAAACAAATAATAAGATGAAAGAAGAATAAAAGGATAAAGGAACAAGAGAGAATTAAGATTGAGAGAGAAAGAAAAAAATTAAAACTGGGCAGCGAACTAGTATAATTGTGCGGCGCAGGCAACGCGTACGCGTGCAGCACGCGTACGCGTGGGGCACGAAATTTTCTTAATGACGCGTAAGCGTCAGGCACGCGTCCGCGTGCCATTGGTTTTGTGCGATTCGCGCGAATCCAGCCGCGCGCACGCACAACTCTCTGTTCGTGTGGCTAGGGAACCAATATTGGCATACGACGCGTTCGCATCATACATGCGCACGCGTGGATGGCCGTTTGGTCAAATGACGCGCACGCATCAGGGACGCGTACACGTGGTCAATTTTGTGAATCTAGCACACTTCCAGCCCCAAACCAGCATAACTTTCTGCCCAACACATATTTACGTCAAAATTCAAGTCACGCGTACACGTCAATGACGCCCACGCGTTGAGTGCCAAAATCACCAATGACGCGCACGCGTGGGGTACGCGTAGGCGTGGGCATGTTTGTGCGATAGTTCTCATTCCTGCGCCACTCCCGCGCAACTCTCTGTTCATTTTTATTGTTCACGCACATGCATATGACGCGTACGCGTCAACGACGCTTACCCGTCATATGCTCCTCTTCTCTTTTTTTTAATTATCTGGTTCCTGTTCTAAAATAGCTGCATGATCAAAAAATTAGTAAGAACTCAATAAAAATCAAATAAGCAAGAAAACTACTACTACAAAAAATAACTAAGAATAAAAAGGAATGATCATACCACGATGGGTTGTCTCCCACCAAGCACTTTTAGTTAAAGTTCTTAAGTTGGACATGTGATGAGCTCCTTGTCATGGTGGCTTGTGCTTGTACTGATCCAGGAATCTCCACCAATGTTTGTAATTCCAATGGCTACCAGGATCCCAAACTAGGCGCATAACGCCTTTTAGCAAGTTGAAGCAAGTGATAAGGCCCAAAAGGTGTTGATTGTGGGAATGAATTCCAGGGTCCCAAACCTTGCTTTTACATCCGTCTTCTTGTGGATCACCATTGTTCCCACCGGGTGGCAACCAATCTGAATCCTCACAGAGACATCCAAACAACCTTCTAGACCCATTCAAGTGAGCTCTACACCAATCCTTGCACTTCAATTTGGAGCATGCAACCGTATTGAATCTTGCTTGACATCTCTTGCCACTAACCATCTTTCTCTTACTCTTAATGCCACAAAGAGCTCTAAGTTGACCATCCGTCTCTAGTAGCCCATATTCAAGTGGGAAAGTAAAGATTAAGGATAGGAATTTTACCCACTTGAATGTTGTATTGGATGGTGATGGCTTTGGAAGAGGTCTTGCAAGCTCCACTCCCTTGTGTTCTTATTTGAATTCATCTACCTCTTTGCAAGCTTCCTCAATTTCAACATCTTCCTCTTGGTAGCTTTCTTTTTCAACTACTTCTTCATTGGCCTTAGTTTCAGAGCCAGCTACTTTACCACTTCTCAACTGAATAACCTTGCAGTCTTCTCTTGGGTTCACCACTGTATCACTTGGAAATGTACTTGCAGACCTCTCAGGTAATTGCTTGCTCAATTGGCCCATTTTCATTTCCAAATTTCTAATGGAAGCTCTGGTTTCCTGCATAGAACTCATCATCATCTCCCAATTAGAATCTTCTTGGGATTTAGAGTTTGCCTGCTGAGTTGATTGAAACTGGTGGTTATTAAAATGATTCTGCTGAAAGCCGCCCTGAGAGTTATTGTTGAAATTCTGAGGTCTCTGAGGTTGGTCTCTCCACCCAAAGTTTGGGTGATTTCTCCACCCCTGATTGTGGGTCTTAGAATAGGGATCATTATTGGGGTTTTCAGGAGCACTCCCTATGTAATTGACCTCTTGAAGAGGATTTTGGGTGTTGATAGCTGAGACTTGCATGCCACCCATCTGTTGAGTAAGTAGATTTAACTGCTGAAACATAAGTTTGTTCTGAGCAAGAATAGCATTAAGAGTTTCTGCTTCCATAACACCCTTCTTCTGAGAAGCCTCAATATCTGATGGTGGCTCTTGATATGGGTAGAAAGATGATGGTTCTTGGTAGTTGGAACATGGAGCATTGAAGTTTCTTTGGTTTTGACTTTGCCAACCAAAATTTGGATAGTTCCTCCATCCACCATAGTATGAATCACTACTTGGGTGTAAGTAATAACCCACGTTATCTTTCTTCATTATTTTTCCTTAGCACAAAACACCAAACAGGATTAAACGCACCATGTGGTTGACAAGCAAGCAAAGAAGAAAGAACACAAAAGAAAATTAAACTCAATAAATAAAATAACCAAAAAAAAATAAAACAACTAAGGGAATATCAAACTTAATTTTAGAAATTAAAAAAATATTAGAATTAAATATTTTTTAAATATATTTATTTTTTATTTTTTTTTATTTTTTTAAATTATACAAATAAAATAAATAAAAAAAGAAAAAGGTACGGCGTAAACCGCGGGGAGGGAAGTAAACGAAAAGAAAAGAAAAGAAAAAAAAAAAGAAAAAAGGACGTAAGGTTTTTTTTTTTTAAAAGAAAGGAAAAAAATTAAAAGAAGTAAAATAATAAAAAAAGGAAACACGGAAACGAAAGCGAAGGAAAAAAACGGAAGAAAGGAAAAAATAAATAGCGAAATAAAGAAAAATAAAATTTTTTTTGAAAATATTTAAAGCAAAATCTAAATAAAATTAAAAATAAAACGCCTAATCTTAGCAATCAAACAACTAATAGTTGTTAATCACTATTAATCCCCGGCAACGGCACCAAAAACTTGGTGCGATAATTTACAATCCACTAACTTACCAGCAAGTGCACCGGGTCGTACCAAGTAAAACCTTATGTGAGTAAGGGTCGATCCCACGAGAATTGATGGATCAAGTAACAATAGTGTTTGATAGGATTAGTTAGGCAAGTAGAAAAGAGTATTTTGGTATTCAAAAAAAGCATTAAACAGCAAATTAAGAATTTCAGAAAGCAAGCAGCAATGAGTTGGGAATAAAATATTGAGTAAATAGTTAAGGCTTCAGAGTTATCTACTTTTCAGATTGATTTTTAATACTAACTAATTTAATCATGTAAGATTTAATTTCATGGCAAACTATATGTGACTAGACCCTAATTCCTTAAACCTTCCTAGTTTTCTCTAAAATTCATCAACTGCCAATTCCTTAGTCAATTAATTCCAATTAGAAGGTAAAGTTCAAATTTCAGTTTATATGCCACAAAAATCCTAATTATCCAAAAATAAATGGATTATCTGTCACGTATCCCGTTAAATACAATCAATTAGAAATTCAGGATAATATGTTTTCAAGCTGTTGTTCAAGTAAAGAGTTTTTTCAAGTTTTACAAGAACTCAATTAGAACATGGGTCATACTTCCGTTCCACCCAATATTCATAAAATAAAGAACGAAAACAATTATTGAAATATAAATCAAAACATGAATTAAATTAGAAAGATCAAACAAATCAATCCATACAGATAGACAGAGCTTCTAACCTTAACAATGGAGGATTAGTTGCTCATGGTTCAGAGAAGAAAAATAAGGGGTCTGGTAAAAATGTACTATGTTCCCTTATGGAATCCCCTAATGAAATCTGCCTAATAGAAGAGAAGTCTCCCCTTTTTATAACTACTCCTAATTAATTTAAAATCTAATATTTAAAATTAAGATAATATCTTTTCCTATTTTAAAATCAAATTTGAATTTAAATCAGAATTAACTAACTACTCCGCGTCTTGTAACGTGGGGACCACTTGGCTTCACTGGATCCGTGCCTAACTTGGGTGCTAAAATGGGGCCCAGAATTCACCCCCAGCATTTTCTATGTTTTCTGTACGTGGCGCATGTCACGCGTACGCGTCAGTCACGCGTAGGCGTCGATGGTCTTTTCTGCAGTCACACGGACGCGTCGATCACGCGTACGCATCGCTGAGTAAATCTTCAAATCACGCGTACGTGTCAGTCACGCGCACGCGTCGCCATGGATATCTCCAAATCACGCGCACGCGTCAGACACGCGTGCGCGTCGCTCCTCATAGCCATCTCCTTTGATTCTTGTGCTGCAGAAACTCCATCATATCCAGCCGAATGCTACTTAAAATAAATAAAATTGCAAAAGACTCAAAGTAGCATCCATATTGGCTAAAAGATAAGTAATTCTTTATTAAACTCAACAAATTAGACTCAAATTCACTAGGAAAAGATAGGAAAGATGCTCACGCATCACTTATTGCCCTGCATAAACACACATACAACAAGAAAAATTGAAATTTTCTACGTCAGAGTGAAGAAAATTCCTAGCGAGGTGATAAATGCAAAAGAAAAAAGGTTTAATCTAGGTAATCAATTAACTGGTTTGTTGTTAATCTCAATTGATCCCGGCATGCCAAAAACTTGATGGACTTTTGTCAAACTTGACAAGTGCACCGAATCATATCAAGTAATACCACGGTGAGTGGGTTATCATTCTCACGAGGATTAATGGACTAAGCAAGTAATGATTAACTGATTATTCTATTTAGACAATTGAAAATTAGGATTTAGAGATATTCAATATCTAAAAACAGAGAATTAAATGAAAGCAGTTTGTAAACGGTTAAGAAAGTACTATGAACAAGAGCATTAAGATTTTGGAGATTTTTAGACTTCAGGAAAAATGCTTTTCACTAGCTATCTTGATCATACAAAGATGTATCTATGGCAAATCATAGTTAATCAAACCCCAAGCCCTTGGTAATTCAATTTCTCTTAACTAACAAATCGTTAATTCCTTAATCAATCGATTATGATGAGAGGTGAGGCACATTTATTGATTCAAAACCACACAATTCTTAAGAACTAAACCTAGTTGATTTAATGTCACTTATCATACTAATTTTAAAGCTTAAAGAATTACGAGAAGAAGTTTTCAAGCTTAATTCCAATAACTAACTTTTCCAAGTTAATAATAAAATTCAATTTGAATTAGAACTATTTCCTAATACATTCAAACCCTTGTGATAAAGAACGAAAACTTGTTTCTTAAGAAAACATAAATACATTAATCAAAAGTAAAAAAAAAAAAAAGCTACAACATTAGTCCATTAGAATAAATAAAGCTCCTAACCTTAACAGAAAAGATTAGTTACTCATGGTCCAAAGGAAACAAAAACTATGAATTGAAAATGGCAGAAGGAAGAAGCTCACATGTGTGTCTCTTATCCTCTTAAATACTAACCCTAAACCTAAGATTTAGCATTCAAAACTCAATCAAAATAACGCAAAATCAAATTTAATCTAATTAACGTTTTTCGTATAGTTTTTCTTTTAAGTTAAGTTAGGTGATTCTCTTCATAATTAACAATTAATGCTTGACATCATGGGCTTGTGCTTAATCTTTAATCATCCCATCAAGTGCTTAGAGGTGTGGAGAGATTAGTGAAGGACTTAAGAGGCCCTGGAGGTTGGCCCCAAGAGGTGCGTTCAACGCATGGAGAGTGAGTTGAACGTATGTCCAAGATTTGAGATCCTTGAGCCTCTGTTTCAGCCACGTTGAACGTATGAAAGCTTGAGTTGAATGCATAACATAATTCACTTGCCAATTTTAAAATCTCACTTTTTACATAAGAAGCTATGTTTGTCACATCATTCTTTTCCGTTAATATAAAACATTTTAGTTTATGGATGTGCATTTTTATCGCGTTTTTAAATAATTTGATGATAGTTTTGTTAATAACAAAATTTAGGAACATTTTTATCAGCAACAGAATAATTCGAATGCATTTTTAATTTTTTATTGGTTTACTCTTCTTTTAAATAAATTTTGCTCCAAAATTGAAAAAAAATCCTATGTGACCCATGAATTACACCAAAGAAACCCACAATAAAATGAATGGTTAATTACTATTGAATTTGTAACTTTCGTTATATATGAGTCCCACTATTTTAATATAAGAGTAACTAACCACTTATTTATCACTTTACCAACTCTCTCCTTTACACAATAGTAGATTTGACTCAAGTATAAAATTCTAAAGTAGAATCATGAATGTGATCATCAGGTACACAGCGCTAGTGGAACAAAACGTGATGCAAGCAGCAAATGACATGGAGAAAGTGATGGATATCTCACTCGCTCAGATTGTTGAAGAAAACTTACCTCCACGCTCTAATTACGCTCTGTTTTCTAAAGAATTCTTTCGTAGACATGGTTCTGATCTCTTTGCTTGCACCTTTAATTGGTTTCTGGTGGACACTGTTTTCTACTGCAGCATTCTATTCCAATCTAAAATATACAAATTCAAAAACACAGATAAGCTAGATGTGTATCAAGAAGCCATTTGGCATTTTTTGCCATAGGGATTAAGTATGATTCATTCTGGACCAAAGAAAGGAACAAATATGGTTTCTTGGTCCTGTATTGTGTAGCTTTCTTCTTCGCTAATTTTGGACCCAACACCACGACATTTATAGTCCCAGCGGAGCTTTTTCCGGCCAGGTTTAGGTCAACATGTAACGGTATTTCCGGGGCAGCTGGCAAGATTGGTGCGATCATCGGATCGGTAGGGTTTCTATGGGCGTCTCATGGCAAGAATGAAGATCGAGAGGGGTTTCCTGTAGGAATTGGAATGACTCCATCATTGTGCATACTTGGAGGAGTGTGCATAGTTGGTGTGGTTATCACCACTTTTTTCACCAAAGAAACTATGGGCAGGTCTTTGGAAGATAATGAGACTTAGCCTCTAGAAATTGAAGAAATAAATGATCTTTGAAATTTAATGAAAGGTGGGGTGGGTGTATGAAAATTTAATGAAGCCATCTTTGAAATGAAAGCATGTAAGCTATGTATCTTTATATGCACATACTAATACTTGCAAATGAAAATTATCATAACTATATCCTCCTCTTCTTATCTGTCACTAATACTATGGTCGGGTTGCTTTAAACCTGTGTTTGTGATGGATAATTGGAGATATTTCTAAGAAAATAGTGGAGTACCTCCCTTACTCCCACAACCCAATCCACCTTTTCAAAAATATACAGATAAATATAGTTAGGGATGCAGGTTTTTGAGCATGCCTAACTCTCTTCCAACACAATTGATGGTTTCTACCGGTTAACACCATAAGCTACAATTTTGAAACTGCAAATGGATAACTAGGGCCAAGTACATGTTTCTCAAAATTTCATGCCTACCTGAAAAATTCAGTTATCTTGATCTGACAAGTTAGAGGGGCTGTCAAGTTCTGCCATGCTAGCAGAAGCAGAAGCAAAAGACTCTGTAGATTCCATGGTAGATAGCGACGAAACAGTATCTGAATCTGAGACAACTTCATGAACAATGATGTGATCTTCATCATCAATATCAGACGCCTCTGATTCCGATACCCCAAGCAAGAGCTTGTTTATTGCGGACTTTGCAGTTTCGACAAACCATTCATCCTCAGGAAGAGCACTTCTGGTAAATGACAAACTGTTGATATCAGAATCTAAGGAAATGAACAATATAAAAATGAAAGCCAGAGAGATGAATACCTTTGTGGCTGAATACCCCGAGCTGAGAAGGTTGTGATGGCACGAGTTATAATAGCTGAAGCTATCTGATGGACATGTCGAGATGGATATCCAGCGAAGCGGGCAATTTCAACAGTAAAGTGCATATCAAGAATTAACTGCCACAAAAGCAACCTAAGGCTAAGAGGAGGGCAAACAAAGTAGCCTACCCATAAAATTTTTCCAAAAATAATATTCACCACTACTCTCAAATGGGAATTAGAGCCAAATATTACATATTTTTTATTATAGAGAGTAGGCTTATATCATATACTACAGACAAGACGAATGAAATGGAGTTGTTGATAGTTTCAATTAGGGTTAAGTACGATTTTGATCCCTAAGGTATACGCCGAAAAATTTTTCGTCTCGAACCTTTTTTTGCATACAAAATCGTCCTTAAGATTTAACTTGTTTTAAAATCGTTCTTACCTTAGGAACCAAAACTGTACGGAAGTGGCGACAGAAGTGGAGGCAGAGGCGGATCGTAAACAGCTTCTTCTTCTTCCCTTCCCCCTTCGCAGGAGCAGAAACGCTCTCTTTTCTCTTCTTTTTTCTTTTTTTATTTTATAATTTTTTTTATTATGAGTAACTTGGCCCAAAATTTTAATATTTAAGTAAAAAGAACGATTTTAAAACTTAGTTTTAAACCTTAGAGACGATTTTGTATGTAAAAAAGGTTGGAGACGAAAACAATTTTCGCCCTATACCTTAGGGACCAAAATCATACTTAACCCTTTCAATTACAACTGAAGATAAGCATTTCAGATGAAATCAGAGACATTGATAACCACAACAATCACCTATGGAAGGAACTGAAAATGTAATGCTATTTGTAACAACATCTGATGATAACCATAAAACTAAGACCTACTTACAGTGATCAATTGGGAGTCATGACTTTTCAGTAACTCATATCGGTTTTTCAATGTTCAAAAATGCATTTTATCATCTAAAACACCATATTAAATCTCCGACAGCATTTTGACACTACAGTATTCATATTTCCTGTAACATGAGATAACATGAAATTATTAGCACATTATGCATGTAAATAAGTACCTGCTGCAAACCAAGTGGTTGCAAGGGAGCTGAATTATCTTCTAATACACCCCAGAACTCTTGCTCATCAGACAACCACATGACAACAGTCTCGGTCAACCTAGCAAGCAAAATTTTCTGTATTTTCTCTTTCCCAAGCAATACATCTCCAGCCACAGTTGCTAATTGCTGCAGCTTTGCAAACAATGCCTGCAAATATAACTACACATCAGTACTGTAAAACAACACAAGAATTATATTACATATAATACATATAGAGACAGATGACTGATGCATGCACACACTTCTGAAACTAAATAAATATCAGAATGAAAGAAATAAATCAATTAATAATGGCTACAGATACATTCAGGAACTCATGCAATCAAGTATCTGTAGTTAATATTGCCATAAGGGAAACATGGAAGCAAAGAGGTATTATCCACACAGCAGATAAGAAAAAGTAACTAGAAAACACAAGACAAGTTCAGCAGCAGAAACAGAAGAATAGGATAATGACCTGAAATGGAAGTGAAGGCAATGGGCCCGAATCGTAAAGATCATCTCTGTTATCACTCAAGTAAATATGTGCATTCAACCGTGTTTTTCCCTCTCTTGAATAGATGAAAGTCAAAACGTATTGTCGACAGAAGTGATCTCGAAGCTTGTCAAAAGAATGCTGAAGATGTTTCTTCCACTCCTTTAATTCCACACTAGTATTTGTGTTGAGCACGACATTCTCTGAAGGTTCACTGTTTGATTCCTTACTATCACTTTTCCGCATCCATGTTGACAATACAGCATTTGGTAACAATTCATCCAATATGATAAATGCTACCCCTAATATTGCAAGTTGTTCAGAGTCTGTCTCAGCTCTGAAAGGCACAGCCTCTTTCAGCTCAGGAAGATTGTCATCATCAGATGGACCAGGCAAAGCTTTGATAAGAGCATCCATGTATTTATCAAATAGTTGTAAAATTCTGCTAAGTACATTTCCTCCAAAGTGCAAACTAGCCATTGGTGTTAACTGTTCCAATATCTCCTGTAAATTGCACCATAAGTACACCATTTATGTTACAGCAGTACGAAGCAAATTCAAGCATATCAACTTAGGGGAGGGGAATTTATGTAGTACTCAACTACTCATGGATGCAGGAAGGCACATAAAAGTCAACATGTCGAGATAGCTACAAAACTATTCACATATGTTGCATGACATGCACTTGTAAAACCTTCATTTTTCGTTGCAAGTTTTGAAGACTTGGGATATCAAATGCCTATGCCGCTAAATAACTCAGCATAATTGTTTCCAGTCAGAGATACAGGATGGGGAAATGGAAAAGGAAAAATGGGGAAACTAAAGCAAAGGATATTCATAACAACTTTAATTTTTTTCTTATCCATCCTACAACCGTTAAATGATTCCACCATGTAAAAGAGAAAGCATAGGCCATATATTAATAATTTTCCATTTGCTAATAGATATATCATGTTAAGTGTACTTACTTCAACTATGCGCATAAAACGCATTCCACTCTCAACAAGCATGCTACTAGATGATGTTGCTATAGCAGAAAGTGAAGATGCAAATTGTGGCGACAATGGGAAGCATTCCGTAGATTCAGCCATGTCAAGAACTAGTCTTCTAGCGCGTCTAAAGTTTGATTCTAAAACTTCTTCAAAAGAAGGACGAAGTAGTACCAACAGCAATTTAGACATTTTCAATCCTAGTGACTCCAAGATTGAGCAGTAGTTTAGACTAGCCTGTATACATATGCTAACAGCACGTAAGGCATAAACAGTATCCGCAGATGGTGCATTCTCTTTCACCAACCGTACAAAATATTCAATTTCCCACTCTGCCCACTGAACAATTCTGTTGGTATAAACAGGATTATCTCCAAAAATCAAAGCAGATTCCTTTGTTGCCAGGGAAACTACAGAAAATACAACCTTAGATAATGTAGAAGGAAATGTTGCAGGACACAGAGAACTTGACGGAAGCAAAGCTTCGATTCTCTTTTGGAGGTGAGCCCCAAAAAAATTCAGCAGTTGTTGATGTGCAGTAGGACCTTTTCCAAGTTTTATTAAACCATTTAAGGCCTTCTTCAGCTCAGGGAAACTAACTGAAGGTTGTTCAGTGATTCCAATAAGCTGTTCTTCAAGCATTGCCTTTCTTTCCAATAAATCAGACTTGCACGAGGAAATTTCATCCGGTGAGCTATTCCCTGAGCCTTTCAGATCTGCAGAATTTCTTTCTTCGGCATCTAACGCATCCAACGCTTCTTCAAACTTATGCTCGGCCAGAAGAACTCGACTTATTCCACTCTTCCAATTCACGGCAGACACCTGTCATTAAGTCCTGTACAAGAATACCTTGAGCTGAGATAAGCTTTTGCAGCTCAATCAATTCATGCTTCACTTCTACAGCCTCCTCAGATATCCTAAAAAATCAATAACAAAGGGAAAAATGTCTTATACCCCCATAAAGTATGCATGTTGCTACTCAATTAAAGCACTACACACACACACATAAATATAGAGAAAAACTGGCAATCCTTAGTGGTCAATTTCTTGGAATTTGATAGCACATAAATGTTACCGGATTAATGGATTAGGAATGAAGAATAGATATTGTTTTTTATGTTTACCTTAAGAAAGCCAAGAACTTGGAGTGCATATTGCCACATAAGTTCTCCACAGCATCCTTCAAATCTAAGAGCTCACAGCAAAGTTTTCGAATCCCCTGGTCATATCATCCAAACACAAGAATTAGAGAATAAAAAGGGTTCGTTCAGTGAAATTGAAAAGAGGAGAGAGAGAGAGAGAAGAATGAAGGAATGGAAGGTACCTTTTCGGTGTGAGACTGGTAAAGAGAATCAACCTTGGATTGGGGGATGATGCTCTCAATGGAAGGGAAATCATCTTCTTCCTCGCTGCTCTCCATTACTAACTTCACTTCTCAGCTCACTCAACACTGAAACAAAGATCCTCAACCGTTTCGGCTTTGGACCTCAAACGAAACGTAAAAGACCTCCTCCTTATAAAGTTTCATTCTTTTATCAAGAGAATTTCCAAATTTTTTATCCCCTATTCAATAGCCTTTTTCTAAAGTACTTTTAAGAAAGTACACTTTTAGCTCCTAGTTTTTATTATAAATTAAGATGATAAATACTTCAGAAATTATTTTTAATATGGAAATAGAAATGGTGTTTTGTTTGAATATTAACATTTAAACTGTAGTATAGTATTATGAAAATATTCAATATTCTTCCTATGTATTTCAACACGTCCTCCACGTGATGGCTAAGATGTTTCCACGTGTCCAACACGCTACGTGCAACACGTCCCCATATGTTGACTCCTCATCTCTAAAATCTATCCATTTGTAATTACACCAAATAATCATATTTCTAACAAAAACATCAATTTTTTTCTATATAAAAAAATTTAGCCACTTTCCTGTTTTTTTTTCAAAGATAATACAGGTATTTTATTCAATAAAAAATAAATACAATATCCAAAATTCAAAAAAAATAGAAAAAATATTTTAAATATTCACAAACTGATAAAATTGTAAAAAAAATAACATAAAAAAATAGATAAGAAAGAAATTTTAAGACAATATGCATAAGGCAAAATAGATAATTTCTTATTTAACTTAGACGATGTTGCTAGCACTTTTTTTCGGAGGCTCCTGAACATACTCAAAGACTCGTCGACACCTTTCCTTCCAAATATTCCAAGCTATAATCAAAACCAGTCGAGCTCTTTGAGGACTTGTTCCTTAAACTCCAGTTTGTAATATCGAATCCCTCCACCAATCGAAGAACAAGGAACATCTATGGTTTGGAATGAGGTAAGTCAAATGACTCTTCTTCCACAATAGATTAGCTTCTTCACAGAAAAATAGACAGTGCATAAGTGATTTTGGAGCTGACTTGCAGATTGGACAAGTTGGCGGAGGGGATAGGAACTGCTGGTGAATGAGAAACAGAACAGGAAGCTTACCATGGGGAGATTTTTCACGCAAAGAGCAAAATCTTATGAGGGATTTTCAACTTCCATAAATGGCTCCAAACTGGCCTCTATTGCATGAAGTTCGAACAAAATTCAATGGAGGTATGATAAAATTGGTAAGCAATTATGTACCCTGATACAACATCATATGTTTTTGCTCTATTCATTACCCATTGAATTTTGTCTTCAACTTCTCCTAGGATTATGGAGAGGATTCGCTGAACAATTTATGGAGGGAAAAGGTTTGAGATTAATACTTAGTTCCAATATTTATTTGACAAAAGCAGGTCTTTCACCCATAACAAATGGTAATAATCTGATAGTACTGCCAAAAATGGTGGAACAGTGAAGGGGTAAGGAGGAGGGAGCCATGGTTCACTGAAAATTCGAATATCACCAGAACTTACTTTTCAACTGATGCCTTTTTCAATAACTCGCCTCCCTTCAAGAATATTTTGTCAACCCCAAGAAGATAAGGTTCCTACTTCTGGTATAAGGATAGAATTAAATCTGAAGTATTTACCTTTAAGTATTCTAGAAAGAAGAGAGTTAAGTTGAGTCATGATTTTTCAGCACTGTTTATCCAAAAGAGCCAGGTTTTGAGCCTTGAGATATTTGAAACCAAGCCCGCCTTCTTTCTTAGACCTAATCATCTTATCCCAACTAGTCCACACCATTCGCCTTTCAGAACCTTGCTGCCCCCACCAGAACTGGGTTAGAATACTGTGAAACCAAGCCCGCCTTCTTTCTTTGCCCATTGAAATTCTCATAAGATTCCAATAATTCTAGAATAGAGGCATAACTATTTTTCAAGACTTTACCGAATAGATAGAATCATCAGCAAATAGCAAGTGATTTATAGTTGGCCATCTTCTATTTATCTGCTTTGTGTAGCAAGAAGGAAAGTCTTTCTGCACATAATAAGAAAAAAAGGATATATAGGGTTACCTTGACAGATGCCTCTATTTGGTTTAAAAAGATCATAAGGTTGACCTTTCACAATAACAAAGTAAGAAACGGTTGTCAACAATTTACGAATCCAGTCAATAAATCTCAATTCAAAGCCAATCTTCTCCATAATAAACCATAGAAAATGTCACTTCACCCTTTCGTAGGCTTTACTCATATCAATCTTGAGTGTTATTTCGTATTCCAAGCCTCGCTTCTTTTATTTAAGGTAGTGTATACATTCGTGTGCTATAAGAATGTTATCAGAAATAAGTCTATCTTTCAAGAATGCACTTTGAGTAGGACTAATTACCTTGTTTATACACCCTTGAAGTCTGTGGATCAGTACTTTCGAAATAATTCTGTAGACAACAAAGGACAAACTGATGGACCTTATCTGAGTCATATCGCTCACATCTGGTACCTTTAGCACTAGACAGATATTGGTGTGGTTAAAACTTTTCAAAATTCTACCTCCAGCAAAAAAATTCCATGCAACCCGGAACACATCTTCTCTCACCATATCAAAATAGAATTGGAAGAATTTAGCCGTTATACCATCCTCTCCTGGTCCACATTGAGGGTGGATACTAAAAGTAGCTCTTTTTACCTCCTCTATAGAAACAGGACTTATAAGCATACGGTTCATGTTAGCTGTAATTTTAGACTCAAAATCTATGAAAAAAGCTCAAGATTTGCTTGATTAAAAGATGTGAAAATACTCTTAAAGTAGTCCTCATCCACCTTAGCAATATTAGCATTAGTTGTTACCATATCCCCATTATCCCTCTGCAGATGTCATATCTTATTTTTTCTGGTTCTAGATTTATTTTTTTATGGAAGAAGTTTGTATTTTGATCTCCTTCATTTAGCCATTTAATTCTAAATTTGTCTTTCCAATACAGTTTATCGTCCAAATATGCTTTTTTAAGTCGTTGTTCAAGCTCAAGTAATTCAGTGTCTCCTATGATGTCTGATGCTTATTTGCATTCTAAAAGAGCAGTAACTTATACAATCTCCTTTTTAGAATTAGTAGAATTATTTTTTTGCCAGAGAACCAATCGGTGTCTAACCAATTTAAGCTTCTGAAATAATTTGAACATCACTGAACCTTCTATATATGAGTTCCAAACCTCGCTGATAAAATTATGAATTTGTTTTTCACTATACCAGCGAGATTGAAACTTGAATCTCCTCTTTGATCTCTTCGGTTTGTAATTAGTGTCCAAAAGGAAGGGGCATGATCAGAACCTGTCTCTGATAATCTAAAGACTATAGGATGAGAGTATAATTGGGACCAAGATTCATCAACAAGTACTCTGTCAAGACTTTTCTGAATTAGTTCACCTTTCCTGCGTCTGTTACTCCAAGTAAATGGTCTACCCATCATTCCCAAATTAATCAACAAGTTATCTCCAATAAAGTAATTAAAGACAGCAATAGAAGAATGAGATTTAAGATTACCACCAAGTTTCTCACCTTGATCAATAATTAAATTGAAATTACCAATAATAATTGATTTATCTTAGAGTTGGGAGAGCACCAAAGAAATTTTTTAGAACTGGGATAGTTGAATATTCTCATTGTAATTTAAATAAATATCTATAAATCTCCATTTAATGTTGAGAGGGACATCTTTTATCAAGGCAGCAATATAGAACTCAAAACAAATGAAAATCTTAACAACAAAGTCATCTTTCTATGTCAACATAAGTCCACCCACACTACCAGAAGGATCAACAATAATTTACCAATTAGAGTAGCTACAAGCCTTAAATTTTTTTTTTCACCTATCGAGATTGATTTTTTGTTTCACAAAGAAAAATTAATTCGGGAGAATGGGATTAAACAACCCCTTTAAGGTTGTAAATTGTCAGGAATCTTCAGAAACTCCGACAATTCTACGATAACATTCTCATGGGTCTTGGGGTGCCATTAATCGGCTAGCACCCTCCACCCATTGATCAGTAATTAATTCTTGTTCAACACATATCTTCTTGGTCACAAGTTCTATACATGCCTCTAGTCTCTTAGAGAAGTCTTTCTCTGTCCCAAACATCAATTTCTCCTCTTCTTCCTTGTTCCTTTGGTTCGGATATAGATTTACTCTCCTTTTGGATTCATAATACGAATGAGAATGACATGATAGAATGATAAAAAGATAAGAAGAATAAAAAGAGTGAAAGAAAAGAAAGTTATAAGGAATGGATTCAGATGAAAAAAATTCGAAGAATAAGAAGAAAATTAAAGAATAAGGTTGAAAAGAAAGAAAAAAAAGAAAATTTCTTGAAAGTATAGTAAAAATTCTAGTAGAGCAATATAAAAGAATACATACTCTTCGTATTCCACTTATTTTTTATGTTTTGTTAAATAATTCCGTCATTAAATCAATGATTTTAGGTTAAATTAATTGATCCATTCTTAATAATTTTTTTAAATTAATATTTTTTGTTATGTACATTTATTAAATAAAGGTATTTTCTAATTAAGATTTTTAAAAGATAAAATTTTAAGCAAATACAACTTTTATTAAATAAAGAGTTTAATTTTGATACACATAATATAAAATATTTTATTTTTACTATATGATATTATATAATTAGATACAAGTAAGATAATAGTATGTCCAAGATCTAATCTATTATAATTGACTCTCGTGCAAGTGAGAGATTGTTAAAAATAAATAATATAACCACATTTTAATCTATTATGTGTCAAATAATTTGTTATTATTGTTATATTATAAAGGGTTAATATAATAAAGTACTTGATTAAATTTAGAGATTTATCATTACGATAAGTAATTATAATAATGCAAGATAAATCTTTTATAATTTAATTTAAATTATTTTTTGATATAGAATTATTAAAATAGACATTAATATATATATATATATATTTTCTTTGACCTGCGATTATTATAGTAATTAACAAAGTATTTATTATCCTTTGATTCTGGATACCTAATACCTTAGGGTGCTAGTTGGATGGATATTGAGTATGATTTAAATACTTGTAAAATTAATGATTAGTCAATAAGAAATTCATCAACTCTTGATAAAGAGTTTGAACTCTATAATTATAATTACTGAGATGAAAAATCTTGGCCAAGAAAATTGAATGAATGAATAAATGAGTTTTTGAGGTCATCACATTCATTATAATAATGCTAACAAGTTAGAGTTTGACAATTAAACCATACTATAAGGATTAACTAAGAGTTAGAAAAATGGAAGGAATTATACTTTATTCTTCTTGAGTTCTTATAGCGTGCAAAGAATTGCAAAGAAGTTTCTTAATTTAGATATACTCATTGGTCAAAGAGTTGATAGCAAAAGTTAATCTCGGTGTAAATACGTATAGAGTCTTTGTACAATCGAAGAATAAAGTTTTTATTAAAGCTAGTGAGGTATTTATATTTGATCTCTGTTACTAGAATAAAATTTAAGTACAAAATAGATTTTTAAGATTATTTTATTTTATTGTTACATGTTATGAACACATAATAATTTTTCAAATGTATGTTAAAATTATTTTTATATTGACGATGAATAAAATTAAATTCTTAAATAAATTAATAAATTCATAAATTAAAATAATATCAAAAGAAAAATTACTCTTCCTCTTCCATTTATATTATAAAACTTTTTCTTATAAAATACCATACACAAATTAGAAAACGATAATAAACCAACACACATAACGTACATTATTTATTTATTTATTTATTTATTGTTGTTATTGTTGCTGCTGCTAGTTGATTGAATTATTAGTTGATAGTGTGTATCTTAAATAAAATCGAACTTTATGTCCCACCCAAAATAGATATACAAGATAGATTAGGTTAATAGTCCAAATGATTTTTGAAATATCACACTAATGAGTTAATTTAGTCATTGAAAGAATTTTTAAAATAAGAATTATTCTTCACATTTAACCAATTTTAACATATAAGTTCATTCAAGTAATTTAGAGTCATGCGCTTCTTTTTTCCGCTTTTTTTCTCCCCTCGTGCTTCTTCTTCTTTCAAATTCACGCATGTGTTTTTCTTCTTCTTCTTCACCCCTGATGCTACGTTGTCTTCTTCTTCTCATTCTTTTTTATTATTTTTCACTTTTATTACCGTCGTCACCAACACCACCACCTTCTCCTCCTCCTCTTCTTTATTCTTCTTTTATCATTGAAATTTCTTCTCCTCCTTCTGTTTCATCCTTCTCCATCATCATCATCATCATCATCATCATCATCATCATCATTGTCGTCTTCTTCTTATAGATATCGTCGTTATCATTATCATTGTTATTGTTATTGTTATTGTTATTGTTGAATTTTTACCATGTTGATGATGTTGTCTGATCCAAAATTAATTTTGGATGTATTTTTGTTCACAATTCAGTCTTATTTGTGTGTTTATTTTTGAACTGAGTTTATGTGTCGCAATCTGATGGTTACCAGTGGCTAAGAGAAGAGGGGATGAATCTTGGCCCCTTTTTCTTTTTCGTGTAAACTTGCTTTCTGTTGAGAAAATACATGAGATATTTTGGTTTTGTCTCTTAATACGGTAGGAGATACTTTTGTTTTGTCTCCTATAGTACAGAACCAGAAATAGAGAAGAAAATAGAGATTGACACACAAATGTATCTTGGTTCAGCTATCTAGTGCAATGTAGCCTACATCTAGTCTCCATCACAATAGTGATGGAATTTTACTATCTTTTCAATAGATTATAGTCACCAATTCTCCTAGGATCTACCCAATCCTATTTGGGACAAGTCAAGATTCTAACTCTACCTGAACTTGACTAGGACTCAACCAAGCTTTCAATAGCAAAGTACTAACCCAACTTGTAAGAAAATTCTCTCAAGATCATGACACAAAATAGAAAAACTTACAAAGAATTTCTGAGATAACTACGGAGCAGAAGATTCATGCACAATACCATGTAATTCACAAAAGTGATCAAATTCATTAGAAAAATATTCTCCACCTCGATCACTACGAAGAACTTTTATTTTCTTATCATGCATATTTTCTACTTCTATTTTATATTTTTTATACATTTCAAAAGCTTCATCTTTATTTCTAAGCAAATACACATAAGTAAATCTAGAATAATCATCAATAAAAATTATAAAATATCTTTTTTCTCCTCTAATAATATTGCCATTTAGTTCATAAATATCACTATGAATCAATTCTAATAAATTTCAACTTTAGGAAAGGGTTTCTTAGTAATTTTGGATTATATACAAATATCACATTTCTTATTAAAATTCTTGTTACTAAGATCAATATAGTTATTTTTTATGCATATATTCAATTGATTTGTAATTTAAGTGTGCTAATCTACTATGCCATAAGTCACAAGAATCAATAACATACAAGGAAACATTCACTTTATTAATACTAAGTTTAAACATGTCTTCAATATAATATCCTTTTTCTATGAATACATCATTCTTAAGCAAGATCACTTTATTGGATTCCATTACAACTTCAAATCCTTTCTTACACAAGAGACTAACAGAAACAATTTTTTCTCAAATTTGAAATATGAAGTACATTTATTAAACTTAATTTCTTTCCAAATGTAAAATTCAATTCCACAATTCCTTGACCATAAACTTTGGCTGAGTTGTCATTGCCCATCAAGACTTCTCTATTGTTCACTTCTTCATATGTTTTGAATTGGCTGCAATCATTGCAAACGTGAACAGTAGCCCCATAATCTAACCACCACTCAAGTGATTTTTCTTGTGTTGCTATGTTGACTTCTGTAACTATGCCAATATGCATATTTTGTACTTGAAGGTTGTGGTAGGCTTAGAGAAGGGGGGTTGAATCTATGCCTTCCTTTTTGTTGCAATTATTACCCTTTTTAAACAAGCTTTCAATTCAGGCTCTGTTTAAACACAGTAGCGGAAATTTATGAGACAATTTATTTTTGTCTCATGAATATCAGAAAACAGAACTCAGCAGAGAAGAGAAAAGATAACACCAGCAAGTATCCTGGTTCGGTTTTCTTGTGCTATGCAACCTACATCCAGTCTCTTCCACAACTATGGAAGAATTTCACTATAGTTAACAGTATTACATACACCAATTTCACACTCAAGTTCTAACCTAACTTGACATTGGTTATGCTAACACCTAACTATTCACTCTTAATGCTAACCCAACTAAGAAAGGGATACCTAACAGGTACAAGATACAAGACACTTAATCAACCTAAAGAAATCAGAAAATAACTCTAGGCTTTTCCCTCAAGTATTTCACTCAGCCTTTTTCCACTCATGGCTTTTACTTGAGTCTTTTTCACAATGCCTTTTCTCACAGAAATTACAGAATGATAAACATTGAAAAGTACATTACAATCAGTAAAACATGAAGGAGATTGACTTCATTAGCAGCCTCTTTGCTATGTGCAAAACCAGATTCGCAAACCTCAGATGCAGTTCTTCAGTATTGGCCGAATGCTTCTTTGAAAGTAAGCATTATCCAAGTAGAGAAACTTCTTTACAGAACACTGTTCTCACTCTCTGGTTTTCTCTCCTTCGTTTCTGAATGAACAGCAAACCTCTTTTATCTCATTGCATGTTGCTTGGTTCTTCTTCCAAGGTCAACACCTTGATCTGTGTGCTTTACTCACACACCACATCACCTTTTTCCCAGTTAATTCCCAAATTAGAAGTTTGAGTCTGACCTTCTTTCATGACCGAAAGCCTCAGGGAAGCAAAGAAAATTATTTTCAATAGTGAAGCCCAATCTGAACCCTTGAAATACTTCTTGGTCCCCAAGAAATAATCTTGACCATTGATGTACAGTAGTGGTGAACAGAGATTGCTTTCTTCATTTGTCCCAAATTAGGGATTTCCAAGCTGTCTCCTTTTTGCTTGACCGAAGACATTTGAGCAGTATAAACAAACATTTTCAATGGTAATCCCAGATCTTGGCCATTGAAAAATAACTTGGTCCCCAAGACATATATATGACCGTAGATGCTGGTGCACGAAATTGCAATCACACTATTGCAACCCGCACAACTAACCAGCAAGTGCACTGGGTCGTCCAAGTAATACCTTACGTGAGTAAGGGTCGATCCCACAGAGATTATTGGTTTGAAGCAAACTATGTTTATTTTATTATTCTTAGTCAGGATATTAATTAAAATTATCAGTTGGAATTATTAGAAAAATTAAAGAGTGTGAATTAGTTACTTGTTGTGCAGTAATGGAGAATATGTTGGGGTTTTTGGAGATGCTTTGTCCTCTGAATCCCTGCAATATAATGCTTACTCACTTTCATAAATGCAAAGCTCCTTCCATGGCAAGCTGTATGTAGGAAATCACCATTGTCAGTGGCTACCTCCCATCCTCTCGGTGAAAACGGTCCAGATGCTCTGTCACAGCACGGCTAATTAGCTGTTGGTCCTCGATCATGTTGGAATAGGATCCATTGATCCTTTTGTGTTTGTCATCACCCCAGCAATAGCGAGTTTGAAGCTCGTCACAGCCATTCAATCCTTG
>NC_029775.3:34256563-34260131 GCF_000817695.3 Arachis duranensis
TTGAGGAAGGTGATGAGTGTCATGGATCATCACCTTCTTCATGTTTAAGCGCGAATGAACATCTTAGATAGGAACACACACGTTTGAATGGAGAAATAGAAACAATTGCATTAATTCATTGAGACGTTGCAGAGCTCCTCACCCCCAATAATGGAGTTTAGAGACTCATGCTGCCAAAAGGTACAATTTTTAGATCTAAAAATGTCATGAGATACAAAATAAGTCTCTAAAAGTTGTTTAAATACCAAACTAGTAACCTAGGTTTACAAAAAATGAGTAAACTCAGATAATTGGTGCAGAAATCCATTTCTGGGGCCCACTTGGTGTGTGCTGGGGCTGAGACTAAAGCTTCTCACGTGCTTGGGCTGTTTCTGGAGTTGAACGCCAGGTTGTGACGTGTTTTGGGCGCTGAACTCCAACTTGTAACCTGTTTCTGGCGCTGGACGCCAGACAGCAGCATGATACTGGCGTTGAACGCCAGTTTACGTCATCTATCTTCGCGCAAAGTATGGACTATTATATATTGCTGGAAAGCCCTGGATGTCTACTTTCCAACCCAATTGAGAGCGCGTCAATTGGACTCCTGTAACTCCAAAAAATCCATTCCGAGTGCAGGGAGGTCAGGATCCAACAGCATCAGCAGTCCTTTTTCAGCCTAACTCAGATTTTTGCTCAGCTCCCTCAATTTAAGCCAGAAAATACCTGAAATCACAGAAAAACACACAAACTCATAGTAAAGTTCAGAAATATGATTTTTGCCTAAAAACTAATAATATTATACTAAAAACTAATTAAAACATGCTAAAATCTACATGAAATTACCCCCAAAAAGCGTATAAAATACCCGCTCATCAGATGCACAGCAGTAAAGATCAGAGAACACTTTTTCTATTTATCCAAAAATGGTAAGCCAGAAGATTTGAGATGAAGTGAAGAAAGTAAGTTGCATGCAAATGGAAATAAATCACCTTTTAATTTCTAACTCAACTTGATGGGTGATTAGATCTTTGCTTTGTGATTAAGCTTTCTCTTTCTTTCTTCTCTGATAAAAGTAGCAGGAGGAACACAGCTCTCTTTCTAATATTTTGTTGCTGACCGAAGCAATAAGAGAGAGTGAAGACTTCAATCTTGTATGAGAAGCTTGGTGGGATCAACTTGGGTAAGCATTTCGGGCTTGGGTTTGCTTTCTTCATATTCAGCCCGTTGGTTTCTTTGGCTTTGTTTCTTTTGGGCTCCACTTGACTAACCAGCCCATTAGCCTTGATGTTTTATTTTTATTCCATTTTGGGCTGCTAGACAAAGTCTTGACCTGCATTGTTTAATAAATAATTAGTAACATATCATTATTAACACTCAACACTAATTATTTATTTTACCCAAAAATAATGTTTGTCATCACTAATTAATTTAGTTAATTTCTTAACTCAACAATCTCCCCCTTGATGACAAACATAATTAAAACATTTATCAAAAGGATTTGAATTTGAATAGAGTTAAGAAACTTCCCTTTGAATGATGTCACTTGCTTTTGTGTTGCTCCCCCTTTCTCTTTCAAGAGTTGCTCCCCTAGATTTATGCTCTTCTCTTCTTTCCTATTTGCATATACTTATTGGGAACACAATAAAATACTATATACTGTCTATGGATGCAGCAAACAGTAATAGTTTCAAACAGTTATAACATCTCATGAAACAGAGCTAAGGAATTTTACAAAAATAGCCAAAAGTTCAGCCCAAAACTGAATCAAAATATCTTAGCAATAATAACAATTATCCAGCTCAAGTTTTAACCAAAACAGAGCATCAAGACTAACAAAGGCAAAACAGCAATAGATCATATAAAGCAAGTTCAAATTTTTATGTCAAAAAAATCACAGCAACAACAAAATTAGCAAAGCAAATTCTCATGCCAAACACGCACAGCAACAGCAAAATTTGCAAATTCATATTCATATGCCATATGCTACTAAATTTAATTCAATTCATACAACTACTCCCCCTTTTGTCATCAAGGGTGTACAATAAGCAAGATCAACAAAAACATCACCTTAACCCCTGCAAGAAAGTGTTAGAGACTTTTCTTTGATGATACCAGATTAGCGTGATGTTCTCTCCCTTTCTTTCATATGAGTTGCTCCCCCTTAATGTATGCTTATCGCTTAACCTGAGGACACAAACAATAATGGCACATATTGCAAACTACCAACACAACATAAAGTTCATTCACCAGCACAACATAAAGTTCAAATGACTTAAAGTCAGTCAAGTTCAGTTCACAAACAAGTCAGCCAAGTTCAATTCACAAACAAGTCAAACAGATTTCAATTCATAAACCCAAGTCAGTCACCAAACACAAGACTAATCAAAACTAATATCCAATAATCTCAGTAAGTCTTATGTCTTATCAAGCCTCATATATGCATTTTTCTCCCCTTTTGTTATCAAGGTGAGAAAAATAAAACAAAATAGAACCTGCAAAATAGTGTGTTAGAGGCATGTTAAAGCTAGATGTTGCGTTTTGAAATACAAAAAAAATTCGGAAGAGATAAAGATCATATTTCAACCAGCAACACCATAGTTATATAACAAAACTCACAATGTTCAAATACCAATTCTTGGTAAAAAATCATTAGAACCAAAAAGAGAATTTCATATCACTTGAAGGTTTCAAAAACAAAAAGAGACCACATGTATAATAAGATTCAAGCATGGTCCATGTCCATTTTTTACACGACAAAAACCAGATCTCTCATTTCTTATTCAACAAATGTCTCTTTGACCTGCAAAATAGAATTCTCAAACAAGACATTAGCACAATTAAAACAGAAGTTGCAATTTTTCAAAAATTAAAATGATGATAATGAGAAATGTAGAAAAGACATGCATAATACATGAATAGGTTTGCAATTTGCAGCAAGTTAAGAGAATTCTTGAAAAAATTTCAGAATCCTATTTCAAGAACGTTCAAAGCCTAGAAGATAAAGTGCAGAGTGATGGTTCTTCTTCTGCCCAGAATTGTCTCATTCGAACCTGTGAGACCAAGACTTAACAAACACATCAGCAAAGCTCAAACAATGAATCATAGCTTAAAATCCCTAAGCTAGTCCTAAGCATGCAAAATCTGTCCTTGGCTAATGGTTTTGTAAAGATATCTGCTAATTGCTCCTCTGATTTAACAAATTGAATGCAAATATCCCCCTTTTGGACATGTTCTCTGATGAGCGGATATTTTATACGCTTTTTGGGGGTAATTTCATGTAGATTTTAGTATGTTTTAATTAGTTTTTAGTAGAATATTATTAGTTTTTAGGCAAAAATCATATTTCTGGACTTTACTATGAGTTTGTGTGTTTTCCTGTAATTTCAGGTATTTTCTGGCTGAAATTGAGGGAGCTGAGCAAAAATCTGAGTTAGGCTGAAAAAGGACTGCTGATGCTGTTGGATCCTGACCTCCCTGCACTCGGAATAGTTTTTTGGAGCTACAGGAGTCCAATTGATGCGCTCTCAATTGGGTTGGAAAGTAGACATCTAGGGCTTTCCAGCAATATATAATAGTCCATACTTTGTGT
>NC_029775.3:34260358-34260647 GCF_000817695.3 Arachis duranensis
TGACAAACACCTCCGTTCTACATCAGATTGAATGAGCATCTCTTAGCTTCCTTAATCAGAATCTTCGTGGTATAAGCTAGAACTGATGGCGGCCACTCTTGAGGATCCGGAAAGTCTAAACCTTGTCTGTGGTATTCAGAGTAGGATTCAAGGATTGAATGGCTGTGACGAGCTTCAAACTCGCGATTGCTGGGCGTGATGACAAACGCAAAAGGATCAATGGATCCTATTCCAACATGATCGAGAACCAACAGCTGATTAGCCGTGTTGTGACAGAGCATTTGGACCG
>NC_029775.3:34260822-34264167 GCF_000817695.3 Arachis duranensis
CATGTTCTTCATTAATAAAGTAACAATTACTTATTCCAAACACTTTTACTTCTTACAATTAAATCCAAATAACCTTATTGGTATCCTGACTAAGATTAATAAAATAAACATAGCTTGCTTCAAACCAATAATCTCTGTGGGATCGACCCTTACTCACATAAAGTATTACTTCGACGACCCAGTGCACTTGCTGGTTAGTTATGCGGATTGCAAAAGTGTGATTGCAATTTCGTGCACCAAGTTTTTGGCGCCGTTGCCGGGGATTGTTCGAGTTTGAACAACTAAAGGTTTATTTTATTTCTTAGATTAGGAAGATTTTGGCAATTGGGTCAGAATCTTTTATTTTCTTTTCAAAAATATTATTTTTCTTTATTAATTTTTTATTTTTCTTTGAGTCTAGTGTCTTGTTATAAGTTTGGTGTCAATTGCATATTTTATATTTTTCTTTCAAATTTTTGTATTAGTGTTCTTTGTTCTTCCTTGATCTTCAAGTTGTTCTTGTTTATTTCTCTTGTCTGATCTTTAATTTTTCTTGTTCTGTGTCTTTTCTTGTTTCACTTGTGTTCTTTTTAAGGCATTAATCTTCCAAAAGGAATATACCTATTTAGAACAAGTGTTACATTTACTCCCAATTGGCTAGAGCGTTGGTCTATATTCTTGGCAATTGGGCATCTTTTTTTTTAAATCTTTTTTCAAAAATAATTTTTCTTGATTTAATCTTGTGCCAAGCTTTAAGTTTAGTGTTTTCTTGTTAATCTTTTCATAATTTTCGAAAATTTTATTAAAGTCTTCTAAAAATTTTAAGTTTGGTGTTCTTTCTTTTGTTCTTGGTGTTCTTGTGAACCTTCAAGGTGTTCTTGAGTCTTTCTTGTGTTTTGATCTTAAAATTTTTAAGTTTGGTGTTCCTTGGTGTTTTCCCTCCAAAATTTTCGAAAATAAGGAGCATTAGATCTAAAAATTTTAAGTCTTGTGTCTTTTATGTGTTTTTCTCTTTCATCATAAAATTCAAAACTAAAAAAAATATATGTTTTTCAAAAATATCCTAACCACTTTCTCTCTCCTCAAATTTTCGAAAATCTTCATAAAAGTTTTCAAATTCTTAATTTTCTTTCTTTATTTATTTTATTTTTATTTCGATTTTTTATTTTATTCTATTTCAAAAGTCAATTTTCTTTATATAATAAATTAAATAAAACAGACAATATCAACATCTATATCATCTCCCTTGCTCCATCATGGAACTAAGTGGAAATGCTCAGTCCAGGAGGACTCTGGGGTCATATGCTAACTCCACTACTGCTTCATATGGGAGTAGTATCTGTATACCCTCCATTGGAGTTAGTAGCTTTGAGTTGAATCCTCAGCTCATTATCATGGTGCAGCAAAGCTGCCAGTATTTCGGTCTTCCACATAAAGAACCTATAGAGTTTCTGGCACAATTTTTACAAATTGTTGACACAGTGCATGATAAGGAAGTAGATCAGGATGTCTACAGATTACTACTGTTTCCATTTGCTGTAAAAGATCAAGCTAAGAGGTGGTTAAATAACCAACCTAAGAACAGCATAAAGACATGGAAACAACTGTCAGAAAAATTCCTGAATCACTACTTTCCTCCAAAACGGATGACACAGCTAAGGCTAAGCATCCAAGGCTTCAAACAACGAGATAATAAATCCCTTTATGATGCCTGGGAGAAATACAGAGAGATGCTAAGAAAATGCCCCTTTGAGATGTTTTCAAAGTGGGTGCAATTAGACATCTTCTACTATGGGCTTACAGAAAAAGCTCAGATTTCTCTAGATCACTCAGCTGGTGGATCTATACATATGAGAAAAACAATTAAAGAAGCTCAAGAACTTATTGATACAGTTGCCAGAAATCAGCATCTGTACCTAAGCAGTGAATTGCCAAAAATCAGCATCTGTACCTAAGCAGTGAATCTTCCATGAAAGAAGAAGCTAAAACAGTAACTGCTGAACTCAGTCCGATAGATCAGGCTAATGAATTCAATCGGCAATTAGACTTTCTAACTCAGCAGCTAGCCGAATTCAAGGAAATACTACAGGAAACAAGAATGGCTAACAGAAATATGGAAGTACAGTTAAAACAAATAGAAAAGTAACTACCAAAACAAATAACAGAAGAATGCCAAGCAATTCAATTAAGAAGTGGGAAAACATTAAATACCTCACTTCAAAGCAGCAGGAAGCCAAGAAATGAACAAACGGCTACTCAAAATCCCTCTGAGGACAATCAGAGCCCAGAGAGGAATAAGGCTGGCGCTAAACGCCCAGACCATGCTCATTCCTGGCGTTCAACGCCAGAAACAAGCATGAATCCGGCGTTGAACGCCCAAGGGAAGCACAGTTCTGGCGTTCAGACGCCAGTAACAGATAAGGAGTTGGCATCTAATGCCACTCTAGCCTCCACCCCTGGCATTCAAATGCCAGTGGGGGATCAGTCACATACAAGTGCTGATAACAACCCTTCTAAAAAGGCTTCCCAACCCACTTCTGTAGGTAATAAACCTGCAGCAACTAAGGTTGAGGAATATAAAGCCAAAATGCCTTATCCTCAAAAACTCTGCCAAGCGAAATAGGATAAGCAATTTGCCCGTTTTGCAGACTATCTCAGGACTCTTGAAATAAAGATTCCATTTGCAGAAGCACTTGAGCAAATACCCTCTTATGCTAAGTTCATGAAAGAGATCTTAAGTCATAAGAAGGATTGGAGGGAGACTAAAAAAGTTTACCTCACTGAAGAATGCAGTGCAGTCATTCTGAAAAGCTTACCTGAGAAGCTTAAAGATCTTGGGAGCTTCATGATACCATGAACATTAGAGGATAATTGCACCAAGCAAGCTCTATGTGACCTTGGGGCAAGTATCAACCTAATACCTGCATCTATTATCACAAAGCTTTGTTTGACTGAAGAAGTCAAACCAACCCGCATATGTCTTCAACTTGCTGATGGCTCCATTAAATACCCATCAGGCGTGATTGAAGACATGATTGTCAAGGTTGGGCCATTTGCCTTTCCTACTGACTTTGTGGTACTGGAAATGGAGGAGCACAAGAGTGCAACTCTCATTCTAAGAAGACCTTTCCTAGCAACTGGCCGAACCCTCATTGACGTCCAAAAAGGGGAGGTAACCCTGAGAGTCAATGAGGAGGAGTTCAAGTTGAATGTTGTCAAAGCTATGCAACATCCAGACACCTCAAATGACTGCATGAGTGTTGATATCATTGACTCTCTAGTAAGAGAGGTCAATATGGTTGAGAGTCTCAAATCAGAGCTAGAGGACATCTTTAAAGATGTTCAGCCTGACCTGGAGGAATCAGA
>NC_029775.3:34264315-34265917 GCF_000817695.3 Arachis duranensis
ACCTTTCCTGTAATTATAAGCTCTACCTTAGAGCCACAGGAAGAGGAAGCACTAATTCAAGTGCTAAGGACACACAAGACAGCTCTTGGGTGGTCCATCAGTGATCTTAAGGGCATTAGTCCAGCCAGATGCATGCACAAGATCCTATTGGAGGGTGACGCCAAGCCAGTGGTCCAACCACAAAGGCGGCTGAATCCAGCCGTGAAGGAAGTGGTGCAGAAGGAGGTCACTAAATTACTAGAGGCTGGGATTATTTATCCTATTTCTGACAGCCCCTGGGTAAGCCCCGTTCAAGTTGTCCCTAAGAAGGGTGGCATGACAGTGGTTCGTAATGAAAAAAATGAACTGGTTCCTACAAGGACAGTTACAGGGTGGCGTATGTGCATTGATTACAGAAAGCTCAATACAGCCACCAGAAAGGATCATTTTCCTTTACCATTCATAGACCAGATGCTAGAAAGACTAGCAGGTCATGAATACTACTACTTCCTGGATGGATATTCATGTTATAATCAAATTGCAGTAGATCCCCAGGATTAAGAGAAAATGGCATTCACATGTCCATCTGGAGTATTTGCATACAGAAGGATGCCCTTTGGCCTGTGCAATGCACCTGCAACCTTTCAGAGGTGCATGCTCTCAATTTTCTCTGATATGGTGGAAAAATTTCTGGAAGTTTTAATGGATGACTTTTCAGTATTTGGAAACTCATTCAGCTCCTGTCTTGACCATCTAGCACTTGTTCTAAAGAGATGCCAAGAGACCAACCTAGTTTTAAATAAAGAGATGCCAAGAGACTAATCTGGTTTTAAACTGGGAAAAATGTCACTTTATGGTTACTGAAGGAATTGTCCTTGGGCACAAAATCTTGAACAAGGGAATAGAAGTGGATCAAGCTAAGGTAGAGGTAATTGAAAAATTACCACCACCAGCCAATGTTAAGGCAATCAGAAGCTTTCTGGGGCATGTAGGATTTTATAGGAGGTTTATAAATGATTTCTCAAAAATTGCCAAACCTCTAAGTAATCTGCTAGCTGCTGACACGCCATTTATCTTTGATAAGGAGTGTCTGCAGGCGTTTGAGACCCTGAAAGCTAAGCTGGTCACAGCACCAGTCATCTCTGCACCAGACTGGACATTACCATTTGAATTGATGTGTGATGCCAGTGACCATGCCATTGGTGCAGGATTGGGACAGAGGCATGACAAGCTTCTGCACGTCATTTACTATGCCAGTCGTGTTTTAAATGACGCACAGAAGAATTACACAACCACAGAAAAAGAGCTGCTTGCAGTGGTTTACGCCATTGGCAAGTTCAGATCCTATTTGGTAGGATCAAAAGTGATTGTGTACACTGATCATGCTGCTCTTAAATATCTACTCACAAAGCAGGATTCAAAACCCAGACTCATCAGATGGGTGTTGCTTCTGCAAGAGTTTGATATAGAAATAAGAGACAGAAAAGGGACAGAAAACCAAGTAACAGATCACTTATCCCGAATAGAACCAGTAGAAGGGGCGTCCCTCCCTCTCACTGAGATCTTTGAGACCTTTCCAGATGAGCAACTCTTTGCTATCCAGGAAGTGCCATGGTTTGCAGA
>NC_029775.3:34266013-34269703 GCF_000817695.3 Arachis duranensis
TTGATCACAGATGCAAAGTACTATCTTTGGGATGAACCATATCTCTTCAAGAGATGTGCAGACGGAGTAATCCGTAGATGTGTGCCTAAAGAAGAAGCACAGAGGATCCTCTGGCACTGCCATGGATCACAGTATGGAGGACATTTTGGAAGTGAGCGAACAGCCACAAGAGTCCTCCAATGTGGCTTCTACTGGCATACTCTCTATAAAGATTCCCCAGTATGGGGCATTGACTTCATGGGACCTTTCCTACCATCATACTCAAACACTTATATCCTGGTGGTAGTGGATTATGTATCCAAATGGGTGGAAGCTATTGCAACACCTACTAATGACACTAAAACAGTGTTAAAATTCCTCCAGAAACATATCTTCAGTAGATTTGGTACCCCTAGAGTATTAATCAGTGATGGGGGCACTCATTTCTGTAATAAACAGCTTTACTCTGCTTTGGTTCGTTATGGAGTTAGCCACAGGGTAGCCACTCCATATCATCCACAGACAAATGGGCAAGCTGAAGTCTCTAACAGAGAACTTAAAAGAATCCTGGAACGAACTATAATTAACCGTAGAAAGGATTGGGCAAGAAGCTTAGATGATGCTCTGTGGGCATACAGAACAGCATTCAAGACCCCTATAGGGACCGCTCCATACCAGCTTGTGTATGGAAAGGCATGTCACTTGCCAGTGGAACTGGAACATAAGACCTACTGGGCAACCAGATTGCTGAACCTTGATGCCAAGTTAGCTGGAGAAAAACGATTGCTTCAGTTAAATGAGCTAGAGAAATTTAGACTCAATGTTCGAGAATGCAAAAATTTACAAAGAGAAAGCAAAAAGATGGCATGATAAGAAATTGTCATCCAGAGTCTTTGAGCCGAGGCAGAAAGTTTTGCTATTTAATTCTAGGCTCAAATTATTCCCAGGGAAATTAAAATCACTGTGGAGAGGTCCATATGTAATTACAAGTGTATCACTATATGGATACATAGAGCTTCAGGATAATGACTCTAACAAAAAGTTCATTATTAATGGACAGAGAGTTAAACATTATCTTGAAAGCAATTTTGAGCAAGAATGCTCAAAACTGAGACTTAATTAAAACTCAGTAATAGTCCAGCTAACGACATTAAAGAAGCGCTTGCTGGGAGGCAACCCAGCCATTCACAAAATTTAATTTTATTTGGTTGTTTTTAATTGATTTTTACAGGTATATGTCAAAGTATCTTCAAGGTAAAAAAAGCAATTGATTGAATTCACAGAGTTACAGGGGAATTTGGAAAGCTCATTGACGTGAAAAAGCCAGTAAGAAATGTTTTGGGCGTTGAACGCCCAAAAGAAGCACCCACTGGGCGTTCAACGCCAGTAAGGGTAGCCATCTGGGCGTTAAACGCCAGAAAGGAGCATCTTCTGGGCGTTGAACGCCAGAAAGAAGCACCTTCTGGGTGTTTAATGCCAGATTGACAGCGTCTTGGGCGTTCAGAAAAACGCCCAGTGACAAAGACTTCCTGGCGTTCAACGCCAGAAAGAAGCAACAGCTGGGCGTTGAACGCCCAGGAGAAGCATCAACTGGGCGTTAAACGCCCAAATATGCAGCAGTTGGGCGTTTAACGCCAGGATGGTAGGGAGGAGGTAAAATTCGTTTTTCTTTACAAATTTTCTAATTTTTTATGTTTCAAATCATGATTTCTTGCATAAACATGTTTCAAAATGTCATCCTTCAAATCAAATTAGTTTTCTAAGAACCCTAATTTCTAAAATCCCTTTTTCAATTTTTTAAGTTTTTCAAAATTTAATTATCTTTTAAAATCTTGTTCAAATTAAAAATTCATATTCATTTCATATCTTTTTAAATTATATCCTTTTCTTGTCATATTTATCTTTTATAAATCATATCTTTTATCTTATATCTTTTTCTTATTTTCGAAAACCCACCCCCTCCCTTTATATCCACTTTCGGCGCCCCTCTCCTCATCCACCATTCCACACCTGCTCTCCTTCTATCCCTCTTCTCTCTTTTCTTTTGCTTGAGGACAAGCAAACCTCTAAGTTTGGTGTGCTTATCCGTGATCACAAAAACATACTCACTTTGATCATGGCCCCTAAAGGAAAACAACCCAACCCAAGAGGTAAGAAGGAGAATATTTCAAAGCCACTTTGGAATCAAGGGAAGTTCTTAACTAAAGAACATTCAGACCATTACTACAAAATAATGAGTCTAAGATCAGTGATCCCGGAAGTCAAGTTTGATCTAGAAGAAGATGAATATCCGGAGATCCAAGAACAAATTCGAAATAGGAACTGGGAAATCCTAGCTAATCCTGAAACGAAAGTGGGAAGGAATATGGTTCAGGAGTTCTATGCAAATCTATGGCAGACAGACAGGCAAAGAATAATTGGAGCTGCCCTCTATGATCATCGGACCTTAGTCAGAGGAAAGATTATTCACACCCATCCTGACAAAATCAGGGAGATCTTTAAGCTTCCTCAACTGAAGGATGACCCAGACTCCTTCAATAGGAGAATGATGAGGGTAAACAAAGGCCTGGACAAGATTCTAGAGGATATATGCATCCCTGAAGCCAGGTGGACCACCAGCACAACTGGCATTCTAAATCAACTCAAAAGAGAAGATCTCAAACCAGCTGCCAGAGGCTGGCTGGATTTCATTGGGCGTTCCATATTGCCCACCAGCAACCGTTCTAAAGTTACTGTTAAAAGAGCAGTGATGATTCACTGCATCATGTTGGGAAAAGAAGTAGAAGTCCATCAACTGATCTCGTGTGAACTATACAAAATAGCAAACAAGAATTCCAAGGATGCCAGATTGGCCTATCCAAGCTTAATTTCTATGCTCTGCAGAGATGCTGGAGTGAAGATGGGAATAACATAGTATATTTCAGTTGAGAGGCCAATCACTAAAATATCAATGGAAAGACAACAGCTGCAGGACGATCCGATCAAGAGGAGAGCACAAGAAGTCCTCCCAGAACTTCCTCAATTCGAATATTGGGAACATCTTGAAGCATCTATTTCCAAATTGCAAGAAGCTATGAACCAAATAAAGGAAGAACAGAACAATCAAAGTAGCATGCTTTGCAAACTGCTAAAGGAACAAGAAGAGCAAGGGTGTGATTTAAGGGAGCTGAAGCGCCATAAATTAATCCTTGAAGGACCAAGCACCCCACAGATCAAAGGAACATCCACTTCCCAAAACACAGGTTGTTGAGTTCTAATTTTAGCTTTAACTCTGTGATAGCATTATTTTAGAAGTTTACCTTAGAAGTTATACAGTAGTAGTAGTAGAAATTAGCATATCTATTCTGGTTTTATTTCCAATTAAGTTATAATTTATTTTTCTCATCATCATCAGACATGAATAAAATAGTAGATTTTTAGAATAAAGAAGTAATTTATAATTTTCGAGTTCTTTCTAATAAAAATTATAATTAATTATATGTGGTGGCAATACTTTTTGTTCTCTGAATGAATGCTTGAACAGTGCATATTTTGTCCTGAATTTTACGAATGTTGGCTCTTGAAAGAATGAGAAACACGAAAAATATTATTGATGATCTGAAAAATCATGAATTTGATTCTTGAAGCAAGAAAAAGCAGTAAAAAAAATATTACAAGGAATCATTGGATCAAGAAAAGGAACAAAAGCCAATAGCCCTTAAAACCAAAAGG
>NC_029775.3:34270038-34273283 GCF_000817695.3 Arachis duranensis
GCAACAGTTTAAGTTTGGTGTTGTGATGAGCGGATATTTTATAAGCTTTTTGGGGGTAATTTCATGTAGATTTTAGTATGTTTTAATTAGTTTTTAGTATAATATTATTAGTTTTTAGGAAAAAATCATATTTCTGGACTTTACTATGAGTTTGTGTGTTTTCCTGTGATTTCAGGTATTTTCTGGCTGAAATTGAGAGAGCTGAGAAAAAATCTGAGTTAGGCTGAAAAAGGACTGCTGATGCTGTTAGATCCTGACCTCCCTGCACTCGGAATGGATTTTTTGAAGCTACAGGAGTCCAATTGACGCACTCTCAATTGGGTTGGAAAGTAGACATCCAGGTCTTTACAGTAATATATAAAAGTTTATACTTTGTGCGAAGACAGACGATGTAAACTGGCGTTCAACGCCAGTTCCATGTTGCAGTCTGGCGTCCAGCGCCAGAAACAAGTTACAAGTTGGAGTTCAACGCCAGAAACAGGTTACAACCTGGCGTTGAACGCCCAAAACAGCCCAGGCACGTGAGAAGCTTAAGTCTCAGCCCCAGCACACACCAAGTGGGCCCCAGAAGTGGATTTCTGCACTATCTATCATAGTATACTCATTTTCTGCAAACCTAGGTTATTAGTTTACTATTTAAACAACTTTTAGAGACTTAATTTGGCTCTCTCATGACATTTTAGATCTGAAATTTGTACCTTTTGGCGGCATGAGTCTCTAAACTCCATTGTTGGGGGGCTTCAAACTCGCGATTGCTGGGCGTGATGACAAACGCAAAAGGATCAATGGATCCTATTCCAACATGATCGAGAACCAACAGTTGATTAGCCGTGCTGTGACAGAGCATCTAGACCATTTTCACTGAGAGGATGGGAGGTAGCCACTGACAATGGTGACACCCTACATACAGCTTGCCATGGAAGGAGCCTTGCGTGTGGAAAAGGATTTCAAGGAAGAGTTGAAGTTCAGAGGACAAAGCATCTCCAAAACCCCAACATGTTCTTCATTAATAAAGTAACAATTACTTATTCCAAACACTTTTACTTCTTACAATTAAATCCAAATAACCTTATTGGCTTCCTGACTAAGATTAATAAAATAAACATAGCTTGCTTCAAACCAATAATCTCTGTGGGATCGACCCTTACTCACGTAAGGTATTACTTGGACGACCCAGTGTACTTGCTGGTTAGTTATGCAGATTGCAAAAGTGTGATTGCAATTTCGTGCACCATTCTCTTATTGAGTGAAATTTCACTTCAATGTGTTTAGTCCTAGAGTGCAAGACTGGATTTTTTGAAATATTAATGGTACTCATATTATCACACATCAAGGGAATATTTTCAGCCTTTAATTTATAATCAGTAAGCTGTGTTTTTAACCATAAAAGCTGAGAACAACAAGAAGAAGCAGCTATATACTCAGCCTCTGCAGTAGATAAGGCTACTGTTGGTTGCTTCTTACTTGACCAAACGTTTAAGGACTTCCCAAGGAAGCAACATAAACCAGAAGTGCTCCTTCTATCAACTCTATCACCAGCAAAATCTGCATCACAATAACCAACTGCAGAAAAATCATCAATCTTAGGATACCATAGACCAAATCTAGATGTGCCATGAACATATCTAATGATCCTTTTAACTGCAGAAAGATGTGACTCTTTAGGTTTGGATTGGAACCTAGAACACAATCCAACATTTTGCACAATATCGGGTCTAGAGAAAGTTAAGTACATAAGGGAACCAATCATTTCTCTATACCTAGTCTCATCAACATCTTTCTTAGCTTCTCCCTTATCTAACTTAGAACTAGGATGCATGTGTTTCTCCCTTTTCTAATTTTGAATTAGGGTGCATGGGAGTTCCCATGGGTTTGGCATTTTTCATACCAAATTTCTTAACTAATTCTTTGGCATACTTCTCTTGATGAATGAAAATATCATTTTCAGTTTGTTTAATTTGTAGCCCAAGGAAGAAATTAAGCTCACCCATCATACTCATGTCAAATTCACTTGTCATGAGTTTCCAAATTCAGAACAAAGGGATTCATTTGCTGATCCAAAAATAATGTCATCAACATATATTTGGATTAGAATAAAGGAATCATTAAAGTCTTTGATAAATAGAGTTGTGTCAGTGGTGCCTCTTTGAAAACCATTTTTCAAAAGAAAAGAGCTAAGTCTCTCATACCAAGCTCTAGGAGCTTATCTTAAACCATAGAGAGCTTTAAACAATTTGAAAACACGATTGGAATGTTCTTTATTTTCAAAACCAGGAGGCTGCTCCACATACACTTCTCTATCTATCACACCATTCAAAAATGCACATTTCACATCCATTTGATACAATTTAAAACCACAAAACGTAGCATAAGCTAAGAGAAGTCTTATGGCTTCCATTCGGGCAACAGGGGCAAAGGATTCATCAAAGTCTATTCCTTCTTCTTGGTCATATCCTTGTGCCATTAGCCTTGCCTTGTTTCTTACAATGCTTCCATCTTCTCCCAACTTGTTCCAGAATATCCACTTGGTGCCGGTCACTTTCTTTCCACTTGGCCTTGGAACCAAAGTCCATACTTGGTTCTTTTCAAACTCAAGAAGCTCATCCTCCATAGCTTTAACCCAAGATGGGTCACTGAGTGCTTCCTTAACATTTTGAGGCTCTATTTGTGATAGAAGGGCAATGTTGGATCCTTCATTGGCCTTTCTAGTGGAAGACCTTGTTTGCACTCCATGAGAGACGTCCCCAATGAAAAATTCCTCAGCATAATTCTTCAAGAATCTCCACTCACGAGGTCTGGTGGACTTGGAGGCAGATTCAGTCACCAAGGGATTCTGGGCGCTGCTGGCCGTAGGATTTCCTTCAGATTCATGAGACAAAATGGAATTGTCTCTTGAATTTTCAACATTTGCAGTTTCTGGTTCAGTTTGTCCAGAATTTTCTTTTCCTTGATTTTGAGTGGTTTCATCCTCCTTTTGAGCTTGATTTCCTGCATCACAATCTTCCAAAATGCTTTGCAACAAGTTAGTATCACAAAATGTAACATCTATGGACTCTTCAATAATTCTAGCATCTTGATGATAAACCCTATATGCTTTACTAGTTGTGGAATATCCTACAAACAAACACTCATAAGCCTTTTGATCAAATTTTCCCAAATTTTCTTTGTTATTTAAAACAAAACATTTGCATCCAAAGATGTGCAAGTAATCTAAGTTTGGTGGGTAGCCTTTCCAAAGTTCATAA
>NC_029775.3:34273865-34316455 GCF_000817695.3 Arachis duranensis
AAAAGTACATCATCAATGAAAGTAGATTGCTCATTACCTACTTTTCCAACAGCAATGATTTTACCTTTACCATCATCTCCAAAGGTCACAAAACCTCCATCATACTTATTTAGTTTGATGAAGTAAGTTGACCTTCCAGTCATGTGCTTTGAACATCCACTATCCATGTACCACATGTCCTTTTTGTTCTTGGATGCTAGGCAAATCTGCATGATGAGTTTCAAGTAGCCTTAGGTATCCAAATTAATTTGGATCCTTTGAAGTTAATCCATCTTGGTTGCCCAAGTGCATTGAAATCACAAACAACATTGTAGACTTTGTTTCCTATAATTCTCTTTTCAATGAAGCATTGTGCATATGAGTGACCAAATTTCTTGCAATTGACACAATGATTTTTTGACGTGTGTTGCTGAACTTGAGGTGAGTTATATTGCTTGAAATGATTAAAGTGTTGAAATTTTCTGGTTTTTGGAGGAGATGCATTTCTTTTGACAAACTGATTTTTATTAAAGTTATTCCTCTTTGCAAAAGCATTTTCACCAGAATTTCTTTGAACATTTTTACCTTTTGAATATGAGGTTTTGTTGTAAATGGTGGTTTCTTGAAAACAGCCTCATTTTTCGAAATATAACCCAAACCTGGCCGGTTTGAACATGGTTCAGTTTTTTGTGAAGGCTCAGTTTCACTTGTGTGTACTTCATCAAATTTTTCTTCAAATATTGGAGCATTTTCAATACCAGATTTGTTTGGTATGGTTTTGGTGTTTGATGAAGAAGCCACAAACTTTATAAAGGAAATATTAGAAACTGCATCTTCCTTGGCTATGTAGCCTAAACCAGATTTTTCAAACAATGGCCTTTGACTTGCAAGTAATTTATCTAAGTTGCTAGAACCTTGAGCAAATTTTGCTGAGTCACCATTCAGCCTTTTGATCATTTCATTTAGTCTTTCATTTTCAGCAATTAACTCATGAGAAGGATCCACAATGTGCTTTCCTTTTAATTTTTCAAGAATTTCTGTTTTCTTCAATAATATCCAAAGCACATTCAGTTTCCTTCACTTTTTCTTTTAAAAATTCATTTTCAGCTCTTAACACATCTCTTTCAGATCTACACTCATTATATTTGTCAAGCAGTTTTGATGTATTTAAAGTGAGATCATCAATAATAACATGCAAGTCTTCAATGGTTAAATCATAATAGTTTACCTCATCAAGATTGTTGTTTCCAGCCATGAAACAGTCCTTGTCATCTCCTTCAGATTCTTCTTCTTCTTCATTTGAGTCATTCTCAAGATCCTCCCAAGCTGCCATGAGTACTCTCTTCCTTTCCTTCTTTCCTTTGTCCTCCTTTTTGAGCTTTGGACAGTTTGACTTAAAATGTCCAGTTTCCTTGCAATGATGACACGTCACCTTGCTCAAGTCTATCTTTCGCTCCTTTGAACTTGAACCCTTGTATTTGCCCTTGCTTTTCATCATCCTTCTAAATTTCCTAGCAAAAAACAAAAGCTCGTCATCTGAAACACCATCACTAGACTCATTCTCTTTCGGTTCTATTTGTGACTTGAGGGCTATTCCCTTTTTCTTTGAGTCTGTATTTGTGTGTGTAGCTTCATAGACAAGGAGTTTTCCTCTCAGCTCATCATAGGTTATGGGGCTTATGTTTTTACTCTCGGTTAGGACAGTGGCAGTGTTTTTCCACTCTTTTGTGAGGCTTCTAAGGATTTTTCTCACCAAGGTTTGTTCTGCATAGTTTGTACCCATAGCATCAAGGTTGTTGATTATGATTGAGAATCTCTCAAATGCTTCATCAATGCTTTCTCCATCCTTCATGCTAAACATCTTGTACTCTTTTCGCAGCATATCAATCCTCATTTCTTTGACTTGTTTGGTGCCTTCATGTGTAACCTGGAGTTTTTCCCAGATTTCTTTGGCTGTCTTGCATCTAGACACCTTCCGGTATTCTTCAGAGCTGATAGCACAGTGAAGAAGGTTGATTGCTTTAGCGTTCAGCTCTATCTTCTTCTTGTCATCTTCATTCTATTCAGCTTCTTCTTTCGGAGTCACCACTCCATCAGCACTTGTTTTTGTTGAAATCTTGGGACCACTCACAACGATCTTCCATAGGTTGTAGTCAATGGATTGGATGAAGATCCTTATCCTTTCTTTCCAGTAGGAGTAGTTCTTTCCGTTAAAGAAAGGTGGCCGGTTGTTTGACTGGCCTTCAGTGAGGGTGTAAGCAACTGTGGTTGTGCCCAAGTTGTTCGCCATTAGATCTTTGCTCCAAGCGGTTAAGCTTGATTCTTGAGACCTTAGCTCCTGATACCAATTGAAGGTTGTGGTAGGCTTAGAGAAAGGGGGTTGAATCTATGCCTTCCTTTTTGTTGCAATTATTACCCTTTTTAAACAAGCTTTCAATTCAGGTTCTGTTTAAACACAGCAGCAGAAATTTTTGAGACAATTTATTTTTGTCTCATGAATATCAGAAAACAGAACATGACAGAGAAGAAAGAGCTAACACCAGCATGTATCCTGGTTCGGTTGCTTTGTGCTATGCAACCTACATCCGGTCTCCTCCACAACTATGGAAGAATTTCACTATAGTTAACAGTATTACATACACCAATTTCACACTCAAGTTCTAACCTAACTTGACATTGGTTATGCTAACACCTAACTATTCACTCTTAGTGCTAACCCAACTAAGAAAGGAATACCTAACAGGTACAAGATACAAGACACTTAATCAACCTAAAGAAATCAGAAAATAACTCTAGGCTTTTCCCTCAAGTGTTTCACTCAGCCTTTTTTCACTCATGGCTTTTACTTGAGTCTTTTTCACAATGCCTTTTCTCACAGAAATTACAGATTGATAAACATTGAAAAGTACATTACAATTAGTAAAACATGAAGGAGATTGACTTCATCAGCAGCCTCTTTGCTATGTGCAAAACCAGATTCGCAAACCTCAGATGCAGTTCTTCAGTATTGGCCGAATGCTTCTTTGAAAGTAAGCATTATCCAAGTAGAGGAACTTCTTTACAGAACACTGTTCTCACTCTTTGGTTTTGTCTCCTTCGTTTCTGAATGAACAGCAAACCTCTTTTATCTCATTGCATGTTGCTTGGTTCTTCTTCCAAGATCAACACCTTGATCTGTGTGCTTTACTCACACACCACATCACCTTTTTCCCAGTTAATTCCCAAATTAGAAGTTTGAGTCTGACCTTCTTTCATGACCGAAAGCCTCAGGGAGGCAAAGAAAATTATTTTCAATAGTGAAGCCCAATCTGAACCCTTGAAATACTTCTTGGTCCCCAAGAAACAATCTTGACCATTGATGTACAGTAGTGGTGAACAGAGATTGCTTTCTTCATTTGTCCCAAATTAGGGATTTCCAAGCTGTCTCTTTTTTGCTTGACCGAAGACATTTGAGCAGTATAAACAAACATTTTCAATGGTAATCCCAGATCTTGGCCATTGAAAAATAACTTGGTCCCCAAGACACATATATGACCGTAGATGCTGGTGCACGAAATTGCAATCACACTATTGCAACCCGCACAACTAACCAGCAAGTGCACTGGGTCGTCCAAGTAATACCTTACGTGAGTAAGGGTCGATCCCACGGAGATTATTGGTTTGAAGCAAACTATGTTTATTTTATTATTCTTAGTCAGGATATTAATTAAAATTATCAGTTGGAATTATTAGAAAAATTAAAGAGTGTGAATTAGTTACTTGTTGTGCAGTAATGGAGAATATGTTGGGGTTTTTGAAGATGCTTTGTCCTCTGAATCCCTGCAATATAATGCTTACTCACTTTCATAAATGCAAAGCTCCTTCCATGGCAAGCTGTATGTAGGGAATCACCATTGTTAGTGGCTACCTCCCATCCTCTCGGTGAAAACGGTCCAGATGCTCTGTCACAGCACGGCTAATCAGCTGTTGGTCCTCGATCATGTTAGAATAGGATCCATTGATCCTTTTGCGTTTGTCATCACGCCCAGCAATTGTGAGTTTGAAGCTCGTCACAGCCATTCAATCCTTGAATCCTACTCGGAATACCACAGACAAGGTTTAGACTTTCCGGATCCTCAAGAGTGGCCGCCATCAGTTCTAGCTTATACCACGAAGATTCTGATTAAGAAAGCTAAGAGATACTCATTCAATCTGATGTAGAACGGAGGTGTTTGTTAGGCACACGTTCATGGATTGAGGAAGATGATGAGTGTCACGGATCATCACCTTCTCCATAATTAAGCGCAAATGAATATCTTAGATAGGAACACGCATGTTTGAAAGGAGAAACAGAAACAATTGCATTAATTCATTGAGATGCTGCAGAGCTCCTCACCCCCAACAATGGAGTTTAGAGACTCATGCCGTCAAAGTGTATAAAATTCAGATCTGAAAATGTCATGAGGTACAAGATAAGTCTCTAAAAGTTGTTTAAATAGTAAACTAGTAACCTAGGTTTACAGAATATGAGTAAACTAAGATAGTTGGTGCAGAAATCCACTTCTGGGGCCCACTTGGTGTGTGCTGGGGCTGAGACTAAAGCTTCTCACGTGCTTGGGCTGTTTCTGGAGTTGAACGCCAGGTTGTGACGTGTTTTGGGCGCTGAACTCCAACTTGTAACCTGTTTCTGGCGTTGGACGCCAGACAGCAGCATGAAACTGGCGTTGAACGCCAGTTTACGTCGTCTATCTTCGCGCAAAGTATGGACTATTATATATTTCTGGAAAGCCCTGGATGTCTACTTTCCAACCCAATTGAGAGCGCGTCAATTGGACTCCTGTAGCTCCAAAAAATCCATTCCGAGTGCAGGGAGGTCAGGATCCAACAGCATCAGCAATCCTTTTTCAGCCTAACTCAGATTTTTGCTCAGCTTCCTCAATTTCAGCCAGAAAATACCTGAAATCACAGAAAAACACACAAACTCATAGTAAAATTCAGAAATATAATTTTTGCCTAAAAACTAATAATATTATACTAAAAACTAATTAAAACATGCTAAAATCTACATGAAATTACCCCCAAAAAGCGTATAAAATATCCGCTCATCTTTCTTCTCTGATAAAAGTAGCAGGAGGAACACAGCTCTCTTTCTAATATTTTGTTGCTGACCGAAGCAATAAGAGAGAGTGAAGACTTCAATCTTGTATGAGAAGCTTGGTGGGATCAACTTGGGTAAGCATTTCGGGCTTGGGTTTGCTTTCTTCATATTCAGCCCGTTGGTTTCTTTGGCTTTGTTTCTTTTGGGCTCCACTTGACTAACCAGCCCATTAGCCTTGATGTTTTATTTTTATTCCATTTTGGGCTGCTAGACAAAGTCTTGACCTGCATTGTTTAATAAATAATTAGTAACATATCATTATTAACACTCAACACTAATTATTTATTTTACCCAAAAATAATGTTTGTCATCACTAATTAATTTAGTTAATTTCTTAACTCAACAGTACTTTTTCTGCAACCATAGCAATTAGATCCTTCTCTTACACTAAGTTGGTCTTTGGTGCTTTCTTTTTCAGAAGTCTACATTCTTTGATATAGTGTCATTTCTTGTGACAATGATAACACTCTCTTTGTCTCTTCTTATCTTGCTTTGAATCTTTAGAAGACTTTCTTTTCTTCTTATTGGTGTTGTTTTCACCAATATAATTCACTTTTAAACTTTGAGAAATATACACAGCATCACATTTTCAAGTTTTCTTCTCCATACGTATATACCTTAGTAATTTCTCAATTGTGAAGTCCTCACCAAGATGTAAGTTTTTTCCTATAACCATTCCAAGATGAAGAAAATTTTGAAATAATTGCTCCAACTTGTAATGATTCAGGAATCACCACTTGTAGATCACGAAGTCTACTTACGAGGATTTGTAATTCATGAATTTGATCCATGACAGACATAGTATCATTCATAATAAATTCAAAATATTTCATCATAATAAACTTATTTGTTCCTTGTCGTTCGTATTGTACTTTTCTTTCAAAGACTTCCAAATCTCCAATGGTGATTGAATTGACATGTAGAGATCATAGATTCGGTCGGATAAAGAGAATATGACCTCGACACGCGAATGTATCTTCATCACGTTTCTTCTTTAATTGAACGATCTTTTCTTTCTCTTCCGGTGTGACATTTTCAGCGGCATCGGCAATTGGTGTAGTCTTTGGGTCAATCACATATGCAAGATTGAGAACCGAAAGAAGGAACATCATTTTATCTTTCCAACGGTTGAAGTTTGTTCCATCAAAGCGATCTAACTTGACAAACGCTTGATTCATGACCTTGAACATGGTGTTTTGATCTTGTGCCATCTTTAACAAATATCTCTCTAAAAATGTTGGGTATATGAAGATGGTAAGATGACAAAATTTATATTGTGTTATGGTTTTAAGGTACGATTATATCACTTTTTTTAGAGATATATTTGTCCCCATACATAGTTGATATAGGGTTGATGACAATCATCTCCCAAGATATAATGAAACCAATAAATTTCTTAATTAGCAATAATAAAAAATTCTCAATTTTCTTGAACTTAAAAAAAAAGGAGAAAATAAGACTTGACAAATAATTTTCTCTTACTATACGTTTTGAATAGAAGGGATATATATATATGTTGAATGGTTGTGACCCTTTGTCGTTGTGTGAATAGTCACAATCCTTTATTTGTTGTTATGTGAATAGACACAAAGTATCGTTTCATACACTAATCATCACATACATACATATATCACCGGTTAACAATTAACTAACTCAAAACCAGTTAAGATTTTTAACCATTCACTTAAATATTAATATTAATTATTAATAAAATTAATATTAATATATATAAAATTTGTAAATATCCTTTAGTATCTAATGTGATTAAGAGTTGAGTAAATCATATGAAGCTAACATAAAATAGCAACAGAAGGATTTGTCTGAAAGTGAAAGGGAAGTAACTTTATTCTCTAATATTTGCTTTGGCCTTGTGGAAGCTTTATCCTTCTCTAATTAACTCATTGGGTAGCTTGAGTGCTACTACTTTCTTCCGTATTGCCTTAATGGACTTGCAGTTTGAATAATACTTTTTTCCATGTTGGTTTATTAATGTTAAGATCTGGCTTGCATTGTTTCCTTGGCCTACCAAGAATTTATTGTTTATGAATGATGTTGGTTGCTGGAGATGCATGTTTATCTATTCAATCCATAAGAAAACTGCAATTAATTAAAATATTTTATCCTACTGACCACATTATAGCTATAAGTTGCATTTATTCATTCCGAACTGTGTCGTTCTGCCATGTCTTAAAGTTTACTGAATTAAATGATATCCGGGAGTCTTTTTTCTCAATAAATTAGGAAAACCTTTGGCTATTTTGGATTGAGTAGCATGACAATCTTCTTGTTTCTGTTGTTTCCTTCATTAGTTTCCTTCTATATATTTAGGACTTCTTGTTTCACTATGGTTGTACCTTCATCGCAATGCTTGGATAACACTATTTATATCTTATTAGGCAAACATGGAGCCTATGATGAGAAATCGAGAGTTAAAAGAAACAAGGATGATGCAGGTAAGTTGGTTCTCCATTACATGCTTCCTATACATGTATGATATTTTCCATTGATATGATAAAGCTTTTTGCATAAAAAATCTGTTATCCTCATAGGCTCTAAGAGAGGAGCTAGCATCTGCAGAACGAAGAGCAAAAGAGGAACGTGCCGTGCATAATGGCAATAATGCTACCAAGATAGTCTTCTTATTTCTTTTGGTCTGGTGTATTGAGTCATCTACCGCACTTGCAAGAATACAGGTAATGTAAGCATTTACTGCATTTTATTTAATTTTTAATTAGTGTACATGTCCTATTGAAACTATTTTTTTTTTGTTTGTTTTAACTTTCATTTTGGTGTTCGTCACTGGTTTCTGTTCTATTTTTGTTTCATTGTGTTTAATTTTAAATCTATAGGTGTTCTCATTCATTGGATTAGAAATCTTTGAGAATACAAAAGGATCTTGTATAGTAAATTTTAAGATTATTATAAAATGATTTTTATCATCAGAAGTCTTGAAAGCTTTTGTATTTTATTAAATTTGAAAGAGGGAAAGGAAATCCTTTCAACTCTTTGAATGCTGCTATTCGGTCTTGCTTTTTTTTAAATTACTAACAAGGTATCTGTTTTATAAATTAATCATGAGTAGTGGTACCAAATCCACATGGAAATCATCTATGTAAATAAGGCTACTACTAGTCTCCCTTTTCAATCAAGGTTAATACATTGAATTTAGTTGCTTCTCTTTTATGAGAATAGCATATGAGAGGATAGCAAAGGCCACTGAACTTGAGCAGAAGGTGGCACTTCTTTGAGGTACATAGAACAATTAATCTTTATTTATTTATTTTAAACCATGAAGGCTGGTTAGTAATTAATAATCTACCATGGAGATCTACTGAAGCTTTTGTCAACATTTTTTTAGGTAGAATGTTCATCTTTAAATCAAGAGCTTCAAGATATGGAAGCCCGGCTGCGTCGTGAACAAAAAAAAGGTCACCAGAAGAAGCAAATCAAGTTATTCAGGTATATTGTTTGCATACAAGCTAGCCATATGCTTTAATAGGTTTAACAGAAAGTTACTTGAGCTATTGTTGCAAAAAGACCAAAATAATTCTGGCACCAACTATTGGGCCATTGACACACATCATATGATGAGACTGAAATAAAATCCCTTGAGTATGTCTCTTCATATGATGTTAACACATAGAGATTGTTTATCTGTATTGCATTTTAACTTATAGGCCTATCAATAAGGAGCAAAGTTACTGCAAAACCTTTAAAATGTATCAATCTTTCAATAGAACTAATTTGTTTACATCCCCATGATAAATAATCTCTGATGTAGCTGTTTCTCTCTTTTTCTTGGTTCTTCATCTTCTTCCATTCTACTAAAAAAAAAAGAAAAGAAAAAAGAAAATGAATAGTTGGTTGATAATATCACTCAATTATTCTTTGTGATGCGCACAGTCACGTTAGTGATTTTGGATACTAAACTGCTATCAAGTATTGCTGACTGCAGCCTTACCTTTTTGCCCCCTCTGCAGGAACATATGCGACTTTCTACCCAAAATTTGCATCGAGTTATCCAAGCATTCTATTTAGGCTTGTACCTGGTGTTGATCTTTTATTAACTATATATTTTCAAGTGCACATTTACAATATGGCTGCTTAGAATGCCTTCGAATTGATTCACCAAAATAACTAAGGATGCAATGTGAAAGAGTAAAAATTTTAGAGCATTTGCTGCAGTTACAATTTAGAAAATATGTTGGGATTTGCTGAAGCTAACTCAGTTGTATCACCATGTTTATTGTAAATCTGTCAAGTGAATCCAATTCTTTCATGACATGTTTTATTCGTTGTTTTAAGTGAAAATGTATTGAGTCAAATGTAAGATACTATCCCATACCCTTGGGTTACAGCTCATAATCTCGGCTGCAGTCACAGGTCTGTCCTGAAGTTTAGTGACTACCAGGATGGACAATCCGAAGAAGCGTAGTGTTTGAATTATTAGCACAATTCCAGCATGAAACTGGCATGGTTTTGCCCTTTAGAGCATAGAGCGGGGTGGGAGAGGTGTTTGAGTGGAAAGAAGCTGTTATAGCCTTGTTGGAAAGATTTAATAGTATAACTGTATAAATAGCTCATTATAGTCAACTACGAAAAAGAGTGACACATTAGCAAGATTGATTTTGTCATCAGCAAGTTTGTATGCTTTCTCCTTCTTGGCTGTTTATGATTTCATTCATTGATATTATCATCCATGGTTTCAACTTAAAATTTTATTATATATTTTTGTTTCTTGTTTTTATTTTCTAGAATGCATTCCTCACTTTTCTATACAACAGCCACGGATTATGATGAATCATATGAACTTTTGAGTTGATGAATCATATGAACTTTTGAGTTTGGATATTGTTGAATCTGTTTGGATTCATTAATAAGAATATTTGAAGAATTTTTGCATGTTAGCAGCACCAGTACAACTCATCTGAACTGAACTGAACGTCTCAGTGAAAGGCTGAAAGCAATGATTTGAAATGTTTTTCATCACCATTTTCGGACAAGCATATTTTAAAAGAGGCTTATCATTTCATGAGGTCCCCTTTAGAAGTCATATAGTAATTCTATATTTCTAGACATGCTATATATTATACCAACAAATACTTTGTTGTATTTATTTTTGAATTAACATATTTATGAATTGTTATTTTGTGTCCACGGTTTCTTTATCACTTGTTAGCTTTGGTTTTGGCATTCTACTTTATAAGAATGCATAAATATATTTATTATTTAAATATAATATTATGTTAATAAAGAATAGATATTTATTAGAAATTTAGTTTATTTGATAAATATTTTAAAGGCTAAAATGCATAACTAAAACAACGGCATCTCAAAATTACAGAAATTTCCCAAAACAAAAATCGTTACGTCAAAGTCCCATGCACATATCTATATAAATCGAATTGACCTAATTCGAATTAGCCTTTTCAGTAGTAAATCAAATTGACCTAATTCGATTTACATGAAACATAATGAATACTAGTAAATCAAATTAACCTAATTCGATTTATAAGGGAACTAAGTAGATGCTAATAAATCAAATTGACCTAATTCGATTGACTACTGAATAACCCATATATAGTAAATCGAATCAGCTTAATTCAATTTAGTATTAGTAGTTTAGTACAGATTATTGATATTTACTACTTTTAAGTTATTTAACTTTAAAACATAAATGTCAATAAGAAAATATTGCCATTTGAATTCAAATAAAATATCAAAAAATCCAAAACGAATAAGGATAGATATCTAATTTTTATGTTTTAGTTCAAATTCCAAAAATTCTACATTTTTATAAACTTATGAATTTAAAACGGAATAATAAACGATTTCTAAAAATTTATTAAAAATCATCCTTTGACTCATTAGCATCTAAAGAATCATTATTAGAACTTTTGATGTTGAAAAAGTTAATATAAAGTATAATCCTCCAATGTGACATAGGGCTTAAAACTTGAATTTTTTCAGAGTCAGAAATAACAGATAGTTATACATTATAATATGACTAACTATATATATTTATACCATATATAATTTGAGAAATAATATATCTATGTCTTATTTTCTTCCACCCACTAACCAAACACAGTCTTGTATTCACATTTTTCAACCGGTAGTTCATGGCACAAGAACTACAACATAGTATAGTTAACAATATTTACTCTTATTTTTTAGGGAGAAAGAAATTTGTTAGACTAGAAAAGAATGTTTGATATATATAAAATACATTTTTTTTTAATAGAAGATGCTTACTTTTGTGCCACAGCTTCAAGGTCCTCCTTATAATTCTGGTTCAAGCTATCAAATATTGAGACAAACAACCTACCAATATCCATAACCTGCTCAAAAACGTAAAACAGGTTATGTACCAAAGAAACATATGCCTAAAAGTGAAATATACCTCGTGATAATGCTTCTTAATCTCCATTTCAACATCGAGACTAGTAAACTCACACAGATGTCTGTGTGTGAAGGAATCTCAAAAACACGGCCAAAATCAGCACATATTGCCATATGCTTGTGAAGCTGTGGTGATTGGGTAAGGCAAGCAGGGTGCCCTTTATAGTCCAGTCTGAAAACAACATGTCCACCCTCACTTGACCCAGCAATTAATTTTGGAGGGTGGATTTGACAAAAGCGTTCAAATAATAAGAATTGTCTGAATGCCTACCCAACAATGCAATGAAAAATGATGTGACCATTCAACTTGGCATCATGGGGAAAATATATTCTGTAAATGTCTTAGTATACGTTTATTGCAGTAACTTTAGAATTTAAAGCAACCATGATGAACAACATGCAAATCAGGAATGAACACAAATAAGTAAACTCTTAAGAAGAAAATTCAGATGAAATGCTTTACATTTTCAACTTAATGGAGAAAATTCCTTGATTAGCCGGGTTCTGAGGTCAAGTACTCTAAAGTTCAAACGTGTATCCTGATTAACACAGAACTAGTTAACCAATGGATGAAAAGAAATAAAGTAAAAGATAAGATCCTGCAAACAAATCACCCTAACAAAGGAGTCAAACAAGCTGACAAAGACCCAACACCTCCAATCAATGTACCTGAAGTGCCTTCTCAATTTCAGCTTCACTACAAGCAGCATCCTCGAGATTAATTGGTAGAGTTGGAAGGGCCCTGCTAACCCAATACAACTTCCTCACTTGAACCTCCACCTATCAGAACAAACCACATAAGCTATAGATCCTTAACAAAATGTTCAATTACTTGAAAAAAATTGAACTACAAATATACAAGTTAAGGAGAATAAGAGGAAGCCTAACCTTCACCAGCTGGCCACACATATTAGTATCTTAAACCGGCCTTTGGACAATTTGCTTGCAAGGGTAAATGTAATTGTCAAAGGTGTTTAAAATAGTCGGTTGATAACCAAAAAAAAGGTGTTGTAAATAGCTTCTCCGGCATGAATGTGAGGCAAGTGTTAAACCCTCAGCAACACAGTGACTAGCAAGCGATATCTTACCTTCTTACCTTCGGGAAGTCATGGGCAGCATTAATGTATAAATCATCTTGGTGTGCGCTACAATTAGCTAGTCCTATCATTGTAATCAAGCAATTTTACCATCTCTATCATCAAAAACAACGCCTCCCGTTTTCAATTTGATAATAATGATGAAGAGTACAGTGCAACGTATGTAAAATAAGAAAATAGAATTTTCGAACTGTATATGGTCTGTTTTTCTAATCAATGTTTATTATACACTGCAATTGATACAACAAAATCAATGCCCTAATAAGCTAGGATCCCCTATATACTCTGCAATCTGTTCAAGCTTCACATTGAGCAGCTGATGAGTATCAGCATCCCGAACAACACCAACTTCCCGAGTCAAATCCCTCTCAAGCAGGCTCCCAAAGGCGCCCTTATATTTACCAGATAGCACAAGAACTGGTCCCCCACGTCGAGGAAGCGCGGTCTCCAGCATATCTTGGGACACTCCTTGAACAATCTCTTTGCTCTCATCCATAGATATATCACAAGTCAAAGGCCCAACAACATCCAAAACCTGTGCTTTTTTCAAATACAACCGCCCTCCTTTAATGTTCTGGCTAATAACCCTAACTCTAATGTGACTTGTGAGCCAAGAAACCTGTTTCCTACCCCGCTGCTGATCACCCCCATTAGCTTCCGCTCGAGTTGTCTTCTCAACCCGGCCTCGCTCTCTCTCACGCTTATGCCTTGAAGTCTTGTCATCTTCACCCTTGTGCCGAATCCTCAGCTCCTTCAATTTCCTCAAGCACGTCTCTTCCTCAGCAGATCCCAGTTCAGCAACATCATCCACACTCACTCTAGACTCCACTTCCTCCCCACTCCTTGAAACCTTCAAAACAATCCAATCCTCCCCAATTCTCCTCACAACAATACCCTTCAATCCAGCATCTTTTCCCCCAATAATCCTCACAATCTTCTTCTCATTAACAAAACCTGCATCATTGCTCCCATTGTCTTCCCTGCTTTTCTTCTTCTGGCTCCGAACAGAACTGCGATCATCGCCAACAAATCCTAACCCTTCCTTGGCAGTCCTCCTCTTGTACTCCACAACCTTAACGTCCTCCTTGGCATTCCTCCCTATTCCCATTCCTTCTGACCACCCATATCCGGCCAGCAAGGCCTTGCCGAAACCCTCAACAGGTACATCATTGAACTCCTCGAGCCCCTGGTGATCAGGCAGCCGCTTCAAGTCGTCCTTAAACTTCTGCAGTAACGCCATCTCCGGCCGTTGACGCGGAACCCTATCATCCTCATCATCAGCGAGTTTACCGGTTTTGCCATTTTTCTCGGCGTCTTGGCGCAGGTTGAGACCGTAGGACATGTCTGTGCCGAGTTCTGCATCCGCGGCATTGGAATCGTTCTCGAATTCGAGGGATTGATGGTCAGCGTTGGGGTCAGTGACGGGAAGCTCGAGGTTCTTCATCTTCTTGGTGGGGCGCCATTCGTTCTGGATCGGGGGTATAACGGTGGCGGTTTGTTCGGTTGGCGGTTTGGAAGGGTCGAATTCGGTGACGAAGTGCTTGGAGGGTGCCGCGCCGTTTTTGGAGGAGTCGTCGAGTTTGATGGGTTTAGAGGAGGAAGAGGACTTCGAGGGGATCGAGAAGGAGAGCTTCATGGCTTATCCTTCTTCGATTGGATTTGATTGGGATACGGAAAAATTTATAGTTAAAGCGTAACTTTATTTGTTGAGGTCCAATCTTATATAATTTGCTTTTTATTTTTGTTATGGAGGTGGGATTGGGGTAGGACGGGTTATGGAACGTGTGTGAGTATTACTAGGTTGTGGTGTCAGCTAACAACAAATCGAACGGTCCAAAAAATATTGAACAAATCGGACGGTCCGTATTGCATTGAGAGATCGGAGGGTTCGAGTTCTTCCTCCGTCACGTGTCGACTCGACCTTATTTCTTACAACGGTGGCTCCTAACCCCAATTAAACTCCATGTATGTATATTTATCCTACCTTTTTTTCGAAATGAGTTTCATCCCTTTCTCCGCAGCAACCATTCCTTCATCTCCTCCTTCATCTAAGTCTTCTTCTTCCCAAAATTAGTGAAAAAAAATTATAATATCAAGAAAACAAAAATCTAAAGATATTGATAGTCTTAAATTTTATATTATAAAATATCTCAATTATTCTGATTATATAAATTTTTTTATTAATTTTTTTTTAAAAAATATAATTAGTATTGTCAAAAATTTAATTATAATTGTTGTTGTTAGTAGTCAAAGTAAAAAACATCAGTGATATTATTATTTTTATTGTTATTATTTTCATTTTTATTATTATCATTATTTAAGAGTTATAATAGTTATTGTTGTTGTTAGTAGTTGAGCTCAAGGTAAACTGAGAATGTTATTGTTACGGTGGGTAACCGGAGATTGATGGGCTAAACGGCGTTGGTTGGCCCAAATGTGTAAAGGAGGAGGATTTTGAATGGGTCTGCAACTCGGGGGTCTCCGTCCGACTTGTTCGTGCGAGGAGATGGGGGTGGTACCTGCAAAGACACTCCGATGCCTAAGTTAGCAAGAGTGTGAGCAGGTCTAGAGAGTATTGGACTTAGAGATACCTGAGGGGTGTCAGTGTATTTATAGTGGTGAACCAATAACCACCGTTGGAGTAGTGCCATATTTTTAGGGCGTTAACCGTCCCATTATCTTAGGGAGGTTAAGATATGGCTCGTGGAAGTGGTTAGAGAGATTCTAGGGGCAGTTACTCATTTGAATGAGTGTTTATCTGCCAGCTAATCTCGTGCCCGACTTCTTTAGAGCAGGTCGTGGTGAGTACCGACTTCATAGGATGAAGATTGGTACTAGTGAGGCCCAACCCTTTGGATTAGGTCTTTTGCTTGATCCTGGGCTTTTATTATTGGGCCAGGGTATGAACAGTGTCCCTACTCGAGCCCAATTTTTTCAAGATTTGGGTTCGAGTGGTTCTGACAGTTACGTCTAATCAAGCGTCGCGTCCGTTAGGGATGTGCGTAGGTCTTGGTAACGGTGCATTCTCATTAATGACTGCCCCGCTTTTACCATTATGTCCCTTAGCACGTTTATAAATACTTTCCCTCTCTTTCCTTTTTTCGTTTCTGCGATTTTTCAAATTTCCTCTTTCTTCGTTCGTGCTGCATTCTTGTGTTTCGGAGACTTCTGCTTCTTCCAACCTTTATTTTTGGATAAAGGTTAGTTTTTCTTCTTTCGTAACATGCTTTGTGTTTGCATGCTTTATTTTGTAGATAGATAGGTTGGTTTGTAGACTTTGGTTCCGTATCTCCTCCCTTTAGAGACCGTGTTTTTTATTTTTCTTTTCTTTTTTCTTTTGTAGGTTTTTGTCACCCTTTATAAGAAAAAGAAATTGCTTCCGTAGATGTTCTTTCTCAATGGGTTGATGTCACGGTCCTAGGGGAGGAACCCTTGGTTGATGCCGAGTTTATCACCCATCTTCGTACTCACCACAGAATTTGTACTTCTGAGGAAGACGAGCCAAAGTATGAGTTGGTAGTCCCAGGTCCAGAAGACCGGGTTTGTTTTGGGAGGGCCAATGAGGCGGCCCCTCATTTTTTCTTTATGTATGAATGTATGATCACCCGTTTTGGTGTTTTTCTTCCATTTTCTGAATTTGAAATGGCTGTTTTACGCCACTGTCGAGTTGCACCTACCCAGCTTCACCCCAATTCTTGGGGTTTTCTGAAAATTTACCAATTTATAAGCCACGCTTTGGACTTTCCGACCTCTTTGAGGATTTTCTTTTATCTTTTCCACATGACTAAGCCCTTCAGTGGGCTAAATAACAAGCAGTAATGGGTGTCTTTCCGAGCCATACAAGATCGGAGAATTTTCACCCTTTTTGACGAATCCTTCCACGACTTCAAAAATTATTTTTCAAAGTGCAAGCTGTAGAGGGTCACCACCCCTTTTTCTTGGATGAGAATTCTTCCCCTCGCTTTCCCCTCTATTGGTTGGAGGCCTCTCCTTGTGAAAAGTACGGTCTGGATGACCTAGATGAGGTGGAGGCGGCCATTGTGGGATTTTTTCGAGAAGTGTGGGGGAGGGCCCCATACTTGGATACTAGGAAATTCCTCCAGGGATCGCCGACTTTTGTTCGGTCGCAACTAGGTAGTTTTTATATACGTGTATACATTTCTTATTTTCGACTTGTATCTGCCGACTTGAGGTTTGCCAACTTGTAATTTTTGCTAATTGTTTCTTTTGTAGATATGGCAAGGAAGAATGCTCAGGAATCTTACCAAAGAGTTCAGGAGGCTAAGGCAAGATCTCGGGCTAGGACTGGTGGTACCAGGGCGATCATCTCTCCTCCTCCTCCTCCTCCTCCTCCTCAAACTATGGGGACTCAGCCCATTGTGATTTCTTCTTCAACTTTGTCTCGGCCACTCCCCTCCGCCCGACTTCTTTCTGAGCCAGAGAAGAAGAAGCGCAAGACTTTAGAGTCTGGCTCTTCTTTTGATGGTGGGGTTAAAGCGGATGCTCTTGCATTCGTCCGAAAGAACATCTATCCTCATATAAGTATGTATGATGTCTCTGTTTGGAACCACCTTACCACTCTGGCTGAGGAGAGTTTTAGGGCGGCAGGTGTTTGTGGCAAGCTCTTGGATATCTTTGAGAAGACTCCTCTCAGCTCTTTGGGGTTAACCTCGAAGGTTGAAGAGCTGGAGGGAAGGCTTCTTTCTTATCAAGAGCATGAGAGGGAGTTGAAGGAGGAGGTTGCCAAGCTGAGGGCGGAGAGGGATAGCCTTCAGGAGAAGGAGAGTAAGCTACAAGCCCAATGCAACATGGAGGTGGGTTTGAGGAAAACAGCACAGGAGAGTTATCAGAGTTTATTTCAAGATCTTGTGTCTGTAAAGAAGGATTTGTTGAACTCTCGAAATGCGTATGCCGAGTTGGAGGACTCTATTGCTGATGGTGCCGAGGAGGCTTGGAGGATTTTCATGGAGCAGGTCGGAGTCATTGCCCCTGACCTGGACCTTTCTCCTTTAGATCCGGACAAAGTCGTCATTGATGGTGCTATTGTGGATCCTCCTGCCCCCGTAATTGTTTCCGAGTCAGAATTGAAGACTCGGGGGTAGAGGATTATGGAGTCCCCTCCTCGTTCTAAAGACGCTCCAAGCTCTTCTGTTGTTCTTCCGACTTCCTCTTCATCTCCTGTGGATGCCTCTCTCCCCGGTCCTGGTGGCGCTTTTCCTGACTCTGGTGGTGGTGATCCCTCTACTCCTCTGCATAAATAACTTTTTTATGGCTATATGGGGGCTCGGCCTGTGAGTCCCCCCTTTTTTAAACTCTTTATATGTTGTTTGTTGGTGGTGTTTGGACGATTTCTTTCGGCCTTTTAAGGCCGTAAACAAAATATTTTAGAAAGTACCCTTTTTAATAAGGGTTTTAAATTAACAAAATAAATATCCTTTTTTGGATAAGGGTTTAAGTTACCTTATGCGTGTATGCTTTTCTGATTTTGATTTTTCGAAGTCCCCTTGATCTTTTTCTGAAAACCTTTTCCTTTGGCTTGTCTGTTTTTCTGAGCCTTTTTGTTTAAGGACTTTTGGACAGCCTTTAAACTTTTTTCTAGGTTTTTTCAATCTCTTTTTTGTTATTCCTTATACTCAACTTTGTTTTATTGAGTTCTTATGACTTAGGTTATTTTTGCGATGCGTTTTTCTTCTACTCGGTTCTTCATTCCGATTTACGGGTCGAAGTGTTTCCGAGCTTCTCTACTCGGGTTTTCATTTCGACTTATGAGTCGGATTGTTTCCGAGTTTTTTTACGATCGACTTATATAACCTCTTTACACTGACTTGTACCTCGTCGTTTCATCCTGACGACCATCTAGGTCGGTTCATGGGATTTTTACGTTTTGTCGAGCTTAAGTCGGCGCGTTTCGTAGAGAGAAAGAGAAAACAGAAAAGGAATTTATAAGAGATATTTGTAAGATGCAAAAGATCTTTATTAATTGGGAAAGGTACTTTATTGCTACTAAGGGTTTTTGACAATTTATTTCCCTTAGCCCCTACTATGATGCCTCGTTAAAAACCCACCTCCAGAAAAAACCCTTTGATTTTGGGAAAAAATCGTGAAGTTGGGAAAAGAGTACATCAGGGAGTAGAGTTCGCTTTTAACTGTAGTACCTTTTCATATTACAAGCATGCCACGACCTCGGTAACTCGGTGCCGTTTAGGTCGATCAATTTATAATAACCTTTTCCTAAGACCTCATTGACTTTGTATGCTCCCTTCCAATTTGTGGCGAGCTTTCCTTCCCCTGATTTGTTGACTCCAATGTCGTTTCTGATCAAGACCAAGTCACTTGGGGTGAATGTTCTTCGAATGACTTTTTTGTTGTATCTTGTAGTCATCCTTTGCTTCAACGCCGCTTCTCTTATCTGGGCTTCTTCTCGGACTTCGGGGAGCAAGTCGAGCTCCTCTTTGTGCCCCTGTATGTTTCCGATCTCGTCATGGAGAATTACCCTTGGGCTTTGTTCATTGATTTCTATTGGTATCGTGGCTTCCACGCCGTAAACTAGTCGGAAGGGTGTTTCTCCAGTGGCAGATTGGGGGGAGCGTCCTGTAAGCCCATAGCACTTGTGGGAGCTCTTCAGCCCAGGCTCCTTTTGCATCTTGTAACCTTTTCTTTAGCCCTGCCAGTATGACTTTGTTGGCTGCCTCGGCTTGCCCATTGGCTTGCGGGTGCTCCACCAAGGTGAACTGGTGCTTGATTTTCATACTGGCTACTAAGCTCCTAAAGGTAGAGTCGGTGAACTGGGTTCCATTATCTGTAGTAATGGAATAAGGTATCCCATATCTTGTGATGATATTTTTGTAGAGGAACCTCCGACTTCTTTGAGCAGTGATGGTGGCCAATGATTCTGCTTCTATCCACTTTGTGAAGTAATCTATTCCCACGATCAGGTATTTGACTTGTCCTGGCGCTTGGGGAAAAGGACCTAACAAATCCATTCCCCACTTTGCAAAGGGCCATGGAGAAGTGATGCTGATGAGCTCCTCTGGGGAGCCACGTGGAAATTTGCATGCATCTGACATGGTTGGCACTTTTTCACAAATTCTGTGGCATCTTTATGCAAGGTTGGCCAGTAGAATCCAGCTCTGATTACTTTCCTGGCTAATGACCTTGCTCCGAGATGATTTCCGCAGATTCCACTGTGGATTTCCTCTAACACCTCGGTGGTTCTTGAGGTCGGTACGCACTTTAACAATGGTGTTGATATCCCCCTTCTGTAGAGAGTATTTCTCACCAAAGTGTAATGTTGCGCTTCCCTCCGGATTTTTCTGGCCTCTTTTTCCTCTTTTGGGAGGATGTCAAATTTTATGTATTCGACCAAGGGGTTCATCCATCCGAGGTTTAAACCGGCTACCTCAAGTATTTCTTGTTTGTCTTCTATTTTTACCACTGAGGGTTCCTGGAGGGTTTCTTGGATCAGGCTTCTGTTGTTCTCTCCCGGCTTGGTACTCGCTAACTTGGATAGGGCGTCCGCTCTGCTGTTTAGATCCCGAGTTATGTGTTTAACCTCAGTTTCTTCAAAGCGCCCAAGGTGCTCCAGAGTTTTCTCCAAGTACCTCTTCATATTTTGGTCCTTTGCTTGATACTCTCCACTTATCTGGGAGGTCACCACTTGTGAGTCGCTGTATATCATCACCTTTGTAGCACCGACTTCTTCTGCCAACTTCAATCCAGCGATCAAGGCTTCATACTCTGCCTGATTATTTGAAGCTGGAAATTCAAATTTTAGGGAAACTTCTATCTGGGTTCCTCTTTCATCCACCAATATTATGCCTGCGCCGCTTCCTGTTTTGTTGGAGGATCCGTCTACATAGAGTTCCCATGTAGTTGGTTTTTCCTCCTGATCCCCTGCGTATTCTGCAACGAAGTCGGCGAGGCATTGGGCTTTGATCGCCGTCCGAGTTTCATATCTTAGGTCGAACTCGGAGAGCTCTATTGCCCATTGAACCATTCTCCCTGCAATATCCGTCTTTTGGAGGATTTGCTTCATGGGTTGGTTCATACGGACTCTTATTGTGTGAGCCTGAAAGTAAGGTCGTAGCCTTCGTGAGGCTATTACTAAGGAATAGGCAAACTTCTCTAGTTTGTGGTACCTTAGCTCAGGGCCTTGTAGAACTTTACTGATGAAATAAACTGGATGTTGTCCGACCTCATCTTCTCTTATCAGGGCTGATGAGACAGCCTTGTCCGCTACAGATAAGTACAGGACGAGGTCTTTTCCAGATACTGGTCGGGTCAGAATAGGAGGTTGGCTTAAAAACTTTTTGAACTCCTGGAACGCCTCCTCGCGTTCAGGAGTCCATTCAAACTGACATCCTTTTCTCAATAAGAAGAACAGTGGAAGGGATTTTAGTGCTGATCCTGCCAAAAATCTGGAGAGGGCTGCAAGTCGGCCATTCAGTTGCTGGACTTCTCTCAAACAAGTCAGGCTTTTCATTTCTAGGATGGCTCTACACTTATCGGGATTGGCTTCGATCCCTCTTTGTGTTAGCATAAATCCTAGAAATTTCCCTGCCTCCACTGCGAAGGCACACTTTGCGGGATTTAGTCTCATCCCGTGCAGCCTTATGGTGTTAAAGACTTGTGAGAGGTCTGACAAGAGGTCGACTTCTTTCTTGGTCTTTACCAGCATGTCGTCGACGTATACTTCCATTAGACTCCCAAGGTGAGAGGAAAACACCTTATTCATCAACCTTTGATATGTGGCTCCTGCATTCTTCAATCCGAATGGCATGACCATGTAGCAGAAGTTAGCTCTAGGTGTGATGAATGATGTCTTCTCCTGGTCTGGCTCATACATTGGGATTTGATTATATCCCGAGTAGGCGTCCATGAATGATAAGTATTGATACCCCGAGCTGGAGTCCACTAGGGTATCAATACTTGGCAGTGGATAAGGGTCCTTGGGACATGCTTTATTTAAGTCGGTATAGTCGACACACATTCTCCATTTGCCATTTTGTTTTTTGACTAGCACTACATTGGCTAGCCATGTTGGGTACTTGACTTCTCTGATGAAGCCAGCTTCCAGGAGCGCCTGTACTTGTTCTTCTACTATTAGGGCTCGTTTTGGGCCGAGCTTGCGTCTTCTTTGCTGTACAGGTCGGGATCCCGGGTAAACCGAGAGTTTGTGGGACATGAGCTCGGGGTCTATCCCAGGCATGTCAGAGGCCTTCCAGGCGAAGAGGCCGGAGTTATCTCTTAGGAGCTTAGTCAATCCTTGTTTTAGGGTTTCCCCTAGGTTGGCTCCTATATGAGTATTTTTCCCTTCCTCTTTGCCGACCTGTATCTCCTTGGTTTTTCCTCCCGGTTGTGGTTGTAGCTTTTCTCTGGCCCTTGCATCGCCGAGCTCTATTGTGTGGACTTCTCTGCCCTTTCCCCTCAGATTTAGGCTTTCATTGTAGCATTTCCTTGCCAACTTTTGATCTCCCCTTACCGTTGCTATCCCCGCTGAAGTCGGGAATTTCATGCAAAGGTGGGGTGTGGATACCACTGCTCTGAGTCGATTTAGAGTAGCTCTGCCGATTAAAGCGTTATATGCTGACCCTACATCGATGACTATAAGTCTATACTCAGAGTCTTTGATTTTTCCCCTTTTCCAAAAGTGGTGTGGAGGGGCAAAAATCCCAGTGGTTTTATTGGCATGTCCCCTAATCCGTATAGGGTGTCGGGGTAGGCTCTTAATTCTTTCTCATCCAATCCTAGTTTGTCAAAAGCGGGCTTAAAAAGGATGTCCGCTGAGCTTCCTTGGTCTACTAGGGTTCTGTGGAGATGGGCATTTGCCAGGATCATAGTTATTACTACTGGATCATCGTGTCCAGGGATTATTCCTTGCCCATCTTCTTTTGTGAATGAAATGGTAGGGAGGTCGGATGACTCCTCTCTGACCTGGTAGACTCTTTTGAGATGTCTTTTGCGAGAGGATTTGGTGAGTCCTCCTCCCGCGAACCCTCCTGAGATCATATGGATATGTCTCTCCAGAGTCTGCGACGGTGGGTCTCTTTTATCCATATCATCTCGCTTTCTCTTCCCATGACCGTCCGACCTTTCTATGAGATATCTATCAAGCCGACCTTCTCTAGCCAGCTTTTCTATCACATTTTTAAGGTCGTAACAGTCGTTTGTGGAGTGACCATATATTTTATGGTACTCACAGTAATCGCTGCGGCTCCCTCCTCTTTTATTTTTAATGGGTCTAGGAGGTGGCAGTCTTTCAGTGTTACAAATCTCTCTGTATACATCCACTATAGAAACTTTCAGAGGAGTATAAGAGTGGTATTTTCTTGGTCTCTCGAGACCGAGTTCCTCCTTTTTCTTGGTTTCCCTCTCTCTCTCTTTCGTTGAGGGAGGGTGCCCAGGTCGCCAACTCACGTCTCTCAGCTTAGCGTTTTCCTCCATATTGATGTACTTTTCAGCTCTTTCCTGTACATCACTTAGAGAAACGGGGTGTCTTTTTGATATGGATTGTGAGAAGGGGCCTTCTCTGAGTCCATTGACTAACCCCATTATGACTGCCTCTGTGGGCAGGTCTTGAATCTCTAAACATGCTTTGTTGAACCTTTCCATATAGGCTCGTAAGGATTCTCCGACCTCCTGTTTTATTCCCAGGAGGCTCGGTGCATGTTTCACTTTGTCCTTCTGGATAGAGAACCTCATCAAAAACTTCCTTGAGAGGTCTTCAAAACTAGTGACCGATCTCAGGGGGAGGCTATCGAACCACTTTATCGCTGCTTTCGATAGGGTGGTCGGGAAAGCTTTGCATCGCGTAGCGTTGGAAGCATCAGCTAGGTATATCCGACTTTTAAAATTGCTCAAGTGATGCTTTGGATCCGTGGTTCCGTCATAGAGGTCCATATCGGGGCTCTTGAAGTTCCTCGGAACTTTTGCCCTCATTATGTCCTCGCTGAAAGGATCATCCCCTCCTAAGGGCGGCTCTTCTCGTTCGTCACGGGAGTTGTGACCTTTGAGGGAGGGTTCTAACTTTAAGAGTTTTCTCTTTAACTCTTTTCGTCGTTTCATCTCCTCTTTTAGGTTCTTTTCAGTTTCCTTTTGTCGCTCCTGTTCTTGTTCTAACTGTTCCAGGCGACTGTGGACTAATCCCATGAGTTCAGTTACATGGGATGGTCCCTCTTTCTCTGATTCGTGCCCTTCTGAAGAGTTTACCTTCGGATTTTTTACTCTGGAGGTACCTTCCCTGTGTTGATCATTGATTCCCTGGTGGAGGGTGAAGTCTGCATCATTATTGCCTGTGTCCAGATTCTCTTGTTCAGAATCTGTCTCCACATGACCCTCTTCGGGGGATCTGTCCGCCATCAGTGGTTGATCTCTCGGGTCCCCAGCAACGGCGCCAATGTTACGGTGGGTAACCGGAGATTGATGGGATAAACGGCGTTGGTTGGCCCAAATGTGTGAAGGAGGAGGACTCCGAATGGATCTGCAACTCGGGAGGCTCCGTCCGACTTGTTTGTGCGAGGAGATGGGGGTGGTACCTGCAAAGACACTCCGATGCCTAAGTTAGCAAGAGTGTGAGCAGGTCTAGAGAGTATTGGACTTAGAGATACCTGAGGGGTGTCAGTGTATTTATAGTGGTGAACCAATAACCACCGTTGGAGTAGTGCCATATTTTTAGGGTGTTAACCGTCCCATTATCTTAGGGAGGTTAAGATATGGCTCGTGGAAGTGGTTAGAGAGATTCTAGGGGCAGTTACTCATTTGAATGAGTGTTTATCCGCCAGCTAATCTCGTGCCCGACTTCTTTAGAGCAGTTCGTGGTGAGTACCGACTTCATAGGATGAAGATTGGTACTGGTGAGGCCCAACCCTTTGGATTAGGTCTTTTGCTTGATCCTGGGCCTTTATTATTGGGCTAGGGTATGAACAGTTATTATTAGTGTTATTATTATGAGGATTAATACTATTGTTAATATTAATTCAAAATTATTTGGTGTTGTTAGAAATTTAGTTATATTATAATTGTTCGAGTTAGACTAATATGATAGATTAATGAGAAGAACATGTTTAGAATTTATTGTAATATTTTTAGTAAAAAATACATGTTTAAAAAAAATACATTTTTGAATTAATATTGCTGATTAAAATCAATAATTAAGACTAGGTAAAATATAATAATACAATGTATTTGGGATTTGATAATAATTAATTGTTTACTGTTATGTTTTTAGTTGAGCTATTTATGATGTTGTATTTGGTAGTAATCATTCCTGGTAATATTGGTTGTTCTAGTTTTTGTTATTATATTTTAGTAGTAAATTAGAAATTGTTGGTAGTTTGATTAATAATTTTTCTTTCTGTAGAGTTCACGGATGTTGACGTGTAATCACCCTCTCATTCCGGATCGGTACGATGATAGGGTGGAGGAATATTTACGATTTACTGGTTTCTATCATGCATCTCAGATTGGAATAGTACAATGTCAGAAAAAACTCGTAAATGCTTTAATAGAAAGGTGGTATCCAGACACACATACCTTTCACCTTTCGATTGGTGAATGTGCTGTGACACTCGAAGATGTGGCTATGATTCTTGGTCTTCCGACGGACGGTCTTCTAGTCACAGGGATGACTATCAGCAGTGTTGAAGCCTTAGAAGCGGAGTGTTTGGACCAATTTGGGGTTGCACCGAGAAAGGCAGAATGTAGAGGAAGCGGTATAAAACTGACGTGGCTACGGGATCAAAAAGAAAGGTTACAGTTACAGTTGGATAGTGAAGAAAGTAAACAGAGGTACGTGAAGTGCCACATTATGTTGCTGATTGGTACGATATTATTAGGTGACAAGTCTGGGGCATCTGTGCACTGGAAGTTTCTGCCTTTACTTCGTGAATTTGGTAGTATTGTACAGTTCAGTTGGGGTTCGGCTTGTCTCGCACATCTGTACAGAGCGTTATGCAGGGCATCTCGTTTTGATTGTAAGGAGATTGACGGTTTGCTAACACTGCTGGTCGTTTGGGCCTTTATGCGCCTGCCATTTCTAGCGCCGATACCTAGGGAACCCCATAGTTTTTCGCTTGCAAATAGGTAACATTATATTATATTTACGTTGTATCTTCATATTTAGAATGTAGTTCTGATAATGAATTAAGCGATATTAGGTGACGTAACTGGGAGCGTGGAGACCGACGCTTTAGGTATACGAAACTTGCTCACTTTAGGAAGGCTTTCGATGATCTGCAAGAAGGCCAGGTATATTTGCATTAAAGAATTATTTGGTTTCGTGGTTTGCAGTGTTATCGTTATTCTGATTGTAATCAGCAATGTCTTCTATTTTTCACAATTTGTGTGGGTTGCTTATGTTGTGGATCGCGTGGATCCGGACGTAATTGCCGCAGACATCTACATGCATTTGGTTGTGTGGAGTGCGACAGTGCCTTTGGTATCTTTTGAATGTATTGAGTGGCATGCAACCGATCGATTTAGGCGACAGTTTGGTTTTATGCAGGGAGTTCCTCATCAGGAACAGAATCTAGACAAGGCACACGGTAAAGTCTTGACTGGTTCTAAGAATCTTAATTGGGCAATAGCCATGAGTCTTTTATTTTGGGTGATGCAATGGACAAACAGGTATAATCACATTCTGACCGAGCTTGATGGGCCACAGCATCTGTTAGATATTTACATGCAATGGTACCGTACAAAATATGGCCATCATTTGAACTTGTCCGATCTTGTGGTTCAAGAGAATGTCGAGTGTGATCAGGGTATGGATGATGTGGTTCAAGAGAATGAAGAGGCTGAGGACGAGGAGCCACAAGAGCAGCAATCTCCACCTTCACCTCCACCTCCACCTCCAGTTGCACAGGAACAACCTCAGTGGTTAAGCCAATATGTACCACAAACACATTTTACCTCAACATACCCGATACATCAGCAGTATTGGAGTGTGGCACAGTTTGACTTAAGAGATGGTGGTTCTTTTAGCCAGTTGCTTGGATTCATGGCTGCAGATGCAGGCCAATCACAATATGGCCATCAGCCTGACATCATGACTGCAGATGCAGGCCAGTCACAATATGGCCATCAGCTTGACATCATGGCTGGTAGGTATTCGTTGGACGCAAGGATTGGGTACCGGACTTCGTCATGTGCTTCTGGAGGGTTGGTATCTGGTGACTCTAGTAGGAGTGACGGTGGTCGAGGAGTTCTTAATACTCAAAACCCTAACCGGGTTTCAATGACTCTGATTGAAGAAAATGCCAAGACACTTGAGAAAGAGACTGATGAGTATCTAGTAGATGAACCAGATGATGACGATGACGATGAAGATGATGATGAGGATGAGGAAATGGACGAGGATGAAGAATCCCGTAATGATGCACTGGTACACGAAATCGTGATACACAACTTCGTGCAGCTGACCAGCAAGTGCACTGGGTCGTCCAAGTAATACCATACGTGAGTAAGGGTCGATCCCACGGAGATTGCCGGCTTGAAGCAAGCTATGGTTATCTTGTAACTTTTAGTTAGGAGATTAATGATAAAGATGATTTTGTTTATGAAGAATAAATAACATGAAATGAAAAGTACTTGTGATTCAGTAATGGAGAGCAGGTTGAGGTTTTGGAGATGCTCTGTCTTCTGAATCTCTGCTTTCCTTCTATTGTCTTCTTCATACATGCAAGGTTCCTTCCATGGCAAGCTGTGTGTTGGTAGATCACCGTTGTCAATGGCTACCATCTGTCCTCTTAGTGAAAATGGTCCAACTATGGATTCCGTAGGGCTAATCATCTATCGGTTCTCACTCGTGCTGGAATAGGATCCATTGATCCTTTTGCACACTGTCACTGCGCCCAACATCTGTGAGTTTGAAGCTCGTAATAGTCACCCCTTCCCAGATCCTACTCGGAATACTACAGACAAGGATTAGACTTTCTATATCTCAAGAGTGCTACCAATTGATTCTAGCTTATACCACGAAGACTCTGGTTTCATAGATTTGAGCGCTCTGTTGTCAGGAAAGGCAATCAAACTCGTGAACCAAGAACCCAAGAGATACACACTCAATCTAAGGTAGAACGGAAGTGGTTATCAGGCACGCGTTCATAAGTTGAGAATGGTGATAAGTGTCACGGATCATCATATTCATCACGTTGAAGTGCGAATGAATAACTTAGAATAGAAACAAGCGTGATTGAATAGAAAAACAGAAATAATTGCATTAATCCATCGAGACACGGCAGAGCTCCTCACCCCCAACCATGGGGTTTAGAGACTCATGCTGTATAAGATACAAATTCAGATGTAAAATGTCATGAGGTACAAAATGAATCTCTAAAAGTAGTTTTTATACTAAACTAGTAACCTAGGTTTACCGAAAATGGGTAAACTAAGATAGATAGTGTAGAAATCTACTTTTGGGGCCTATTTGGTGTTTGTGTGGGCTGAGCATTGAAGTTTTCACATGTAGAGACTAGTCTTGGTGTTAAACGCCAGCTTTGGTGCCAGTTTGGGCGTTTAACTCCAACTTTTATGCCAGTTCTGGCGTTTAACGCCAGAAAAGGGTAAAAAGTGGGTGTTTAAACACCAGTTTGCGCTATCAAATCTCGGACAAAGTATGAACAATTACACATTTCTGAAAAGCCCAAGATGTCTACTTTCTAATGCAATTGAGAGCACGCCAATTGGGCTTCTATAACTCCAGAAAATCCATTTTGTGTGCAGGAGGGTCAGAATCCAACAACATCTGCACTCCTTTCTCAGCCTCTGAATCAGATTTTTGCTCAGGTCCCTCAATTTCAGCCAGAAAATGCCTAAAATCACAGAAAAATACACAAACTCATAGTAAAGCCCAGAAATGTGATTTTTGAATAAAACTAATAAAAATATACTAAAAAGTAACTAAAGCATACTAAAAACTACTTGAAAATACCACCAAAAAGTGTATAAAATATCCGCTCATCACAACACCAAACTTAAACTATTGCTTGTCCTCAAGCAACTAGATAAATAGAATAATATAAAAAGAAGATCAAGAGGTAATACATCTCAGAGTTTTAAGTGAAGTTCAGATTCTAATTAGATGAGCGGGGCTTAGTAGCTTTTTGCTCCTGAATAGTTTTGGCATCTCAATTTATCCTTTGAAGCTCAGAATGACTGGCATCCATAGGAACTCAGAATTCATATAGTGTTATTGATTCTCCTAGTTTAATATGTTGATTCTTGAACACAGCTACTTTATGAACCTTGGCTGTGACCCCAAGCATCTTGTTTTCCAGTAATACTACAAGATACATAAATGCCACAGACACATAACTGGGTGAACCTTTCAGATTGTGACTCAGCTTTGCTAGAGTCCCCAGATAGAGGTGTCCAGAGTTCTTAGGCACACTCTTTTGCTTTGGATCACGACTTTAACCACTCAGTCTCAAGCGTTTCACTTGGATCGTCATGACACAAGCACATGGTTAGGGACAACTTGATTTAGCCGCTTAGGCCATGATTTTATTCCTTTGGGCCCTCCTATCCATCAATGCTCAAAGCTTTGGATCCCTTTTACTCTTGCCTTTTGATTTTATGGGCTATTGGCTTTTCCTGCTTGCTTTTTCTTTTTCTTTCTTTTTTTCTTTATTTTTTTCGCCAATTATTTTTTTTGTATTTTTCACTGCTTTTTCTTGCTTCAAGAATCAATTTCATAATTTTTCAGATTATCAATAACATTTCTCTTTCTTTTCATCATTCTTTCAAGAGCCAACAAATTTAACATTCATAAACTTCACTATAAAAAATATGCACTGTTCAAGCATTCATTTAGAAGACAAAAAGTGTTGCCACCACATAAAAATAATTGGAATTTTTCTTATTGAAAACTTGAAATAACTGCCTCCTTACTCTAAAGAGAATCTACTATTTTATTCATGTTTAGTGATGATGAGAAGAACAAATTATAGCTTACTTGGAGATAATAAAAATAAAAATAAAATTAAAGACCCTAATTAATAATATTTATGTAATTCTTAAGATAGGTTTCTAATAATAAAAGTTATCACGGGTTTAAGATTAGGACTCAACAACCTTTATTTTGGGAGATGGATGCTCCTTCAATCTGTGGGGTGTCTGGTCCCTCAAGGGAGAGCTTCTGGCGCTTCAGCTCCTGTAGCTCACGCCCTTACTTTTCTTGTTTCTTAAGCAGCTTACAGAGCATGCTATTTTGATTTTGCTGTTCTTCCTTAACTTGATCCATAGCTTCTTCCAGCTTGGTGACAGATGCTTTTAGGCGGGCCCAGTAGTCAATTTGAGGGATTTTTGGGTGGAATTCCTGTGCCCTCTTCTTGATGGAGTTGTCGTGTACTTGTTGTCCCTCCATTGACTTTTTAGTGATTGGATGCTCGACTAAGATAAACTCATCCACTCCCATCTTTATCCCAGCATCTTTACATAGCAGAGAGATTAAGCTTGGGTAAGCCAATTTGGCTTCAGTGGAGTTCTTATTTGCAATTGTGTAAATCTCACAAGCAATCAGATGATGAATCTCCACTTCATTTTCCAGCATAATGTAATGAATCATCACTGCTCTTTTGACAATGACTTCAAAACAGTTGCTAGTGGGCAGTATAGAATGCCCAATGAAGTCCAACCAGCCCCTAGTGACTTGTTTGAGATCTCCTCTCTTAAGTTAGTTTGGGACACCTTTTGAGTTGGTTATCCACTTAGTTCTAGAGAGGCATATCTCCTCTAGAACTTGGTCCAAACGCTTATCTACTCTCACCATTCTCCTATTAAAGGATCATGGATCATCTTGTAGTTGAGGCAACTTAAAGACCTCTCTTATTTTGTCATGGTGGAAGTAAATAGTCTTCCCTCTGACCATAGTTCGAAAGGTATGAAAGGCAGTTCCCGCCATTCTCTGCTTATCTGTTAACCACAGATTTGAGTAGAATTCCTGGACCATGTTTCTTCCCACCTTTGTCTCATGATTAGCTAGGATTTTCTATCCTCTATTTCGAATCTGTTCTTGGATCTCTGGATATTCGTTTTCTTTCAAATCAAACATAACTTCCGGGATCACTAACCTCAAACCCATTATTTTGTGGTAATGGTCTGCATGTTCTTTGGTTAAGAACCTCTCTTGATTCCAAAGTGGTTTTGGATTATTCTCTTTCTTGCCTCTTAGAGTGGTTTGTTTTCCTTTAGGGGCCATGATCTTGGTGAATTTTTGCCCAGTGATCATGGAAAAATACACCAAACTTAGAGGTTTTCTTGTCCTCAAGCAAAAGAAAGGAAAGGAGAGGAATAAAGGGGAGACAGATTCAAATGGTGGATTGATGGGGATGGCCGAACATGTGTTTAAAAGGGAGGGGGTGGGTTTCGAAAATTTTGAAAAAGATATGATAGAAAGATATGATTTGGAAAAGAATTATGATATGAAAATATGAGACTTAAAAATTCAAAAGATATGGAAAAGATATAAAGAAGTTAAATATGAATTTTTGTTGATGTGACTAAGAATTAAAAGAAGATATGATGAGTTGGAAAGATTTGGAAGGAAATAGAAATGATAAATAACTTTTTGAAAAATATTTGAAAGAGATTTTGAAAGAAAATTAAAAAGAATCTAGAAGATTATTAAATTTTTGAAAATTGAATTTGAGAGATGAAAATTTGTAACATGTTTATGCAGAAAATTATGAATTAAAACATGAAAATTTGAAAAAAATTGAAGTGAAAACAAAATCTCCTCCCCCTATTCTTTCTGGCGTTAAACGCCCAGAATGGTATCATATATGGTCCCCTCCATATGGTGACACACTGGTGATCACATATGGTCCCCTCCATCGGGATTTCAATTTCCCGAAAAATAATCTGAGCCTAGAGTTAAACAGCAGAACCTTCTGTCCTGGCTCAAAGACTCTGGATGACAGTTTCTTGTCATGCCATCTTTTTGCTTTCTCTTTGTGAATTTTTGCATTTTCAAAAGCATTGAGTCTGAATTCCTCTAGCTCATTCAACTGGAGCAATCTTTTCTCTCCAGCTAACTTGGCTTCAAGGTTTAGGAATCTGGTTGCCCAGTAGGTCTTGTGTTCCAGTTCCACTGGCAGGTGACAGGCTTTTCCATACATAAGCTGGTATGGAGAGGTCCCTATAGGAGTTTTGAATACAGTTTTGTATGCCCATAGAGCATCATCCAGACTCCTTACCCAATCCTTTCTACGGGTACTTACCGTCCGTTCCAGGATTCGTTTTAGTTTTCTATTTGAGACTTCAATCTACCCATTTGTCTGTGGATGATATGGAGTTGCCACTTTGTAGTAAATTCCATATTGGATCAGAGCAGAGTCAAGCTATTTATTGCGAAAATGAGTTCCTCCATCACTGATTAGTATTCTGGAGACACCAAATCTGCTGAAGATGTGCTTCTGGAGGAACTTCAGCACTGTCTTAGTATCATTAGTGGGTGTGACAATTGCCTCTACCTATTTAGATACATAATCTACTGCCACCAGAATGTAAGTGTTTGAGTATGATGGTGGGAAAGGCCCCATGAAGTCAATACCTCATATATCAAACAACTCAATCTCTAAGATCCCTTGCTGAGGCATGGCATAACCGTGAGGCAGATTGCCAGCTCTTTGGCAACTATCACAGCTACGTATAAACTCTCAGGAGTCTCTATAGAGAGTAGGCCAGTAGAAACCACATTGGAGGACTCTTGTGGCTGTCCGCTCACTTCCAAAATGTCCTCCATATTGTGATCTATGGCAATGCCATAGGATTCTCTGTGCCTCTTCTCTGGGCACACACCTATGGATCATTCCGTCTACACATCTCTTAAAGAGATATGGTTCATCCCACAAGTAGTACTTTGCATCAGTGACTAATTTTTTTGTTTGCTGCCTGCTGTACTCTTTGGGTATGAATCTTATCGCTTTATAGTTTACAATGTCTGCAAACCACGGTACTTCCTGAATAGCAAATAGTTGCTCATCCGGGAAGGTTTCAGAGATCTCAGTAGAGGGGTGGGACGCCCCTTCTACTGGTTCTATTTGGGATAGGTGATCTGCTACTTGGTTCTCTGTCCCTTTTCTGTCTCTTATTTCTATATCAAACTCTTGCAGAAGCAACACCATCTTATGAGCATGGGTTTTGAATCCTGCTTTGTGAGTAGATATTTAAGAGCAGCATGGTCAGTATACACAATCACTTTTGATCCTACTACATAGGATCTAAACTTGTCAATGGCATAAACCACTGCAAGTAGCTCTTTTTCTGTGGTTGTGTAATTCTTCTATGCGTCATTCAGAACATGGCTGGCATAGTAAATGACGTGCAGAAGCTTGTTATGCCGTTGTCCTAATACTACACCAATAGCATGGTCACTGGCGTCACACATTAGTTCAAATGGTAATGTCCAGTTTGGTGCAGAAATGACTGGTGCTGTGACCAGCTTAGCTTTCAGAGTCTCAAACGCCTGTAGACACTCTGTGTCAAAGACAAAGGGTGTATCAGCAGCTAGCAGATTACTTAGAGGTTTTGCAATTTTTAAAAATCCTTTATAAACCTCCTATAGAATCCTGCATGCCCCAAAAAGCTTCTAATTGCCTTAACATTGGCATGTGGTGGTAATTTTTCAATTACCTCTACCTTAGCTAGATCCACTTCTATTCCCTTGTTTGAAATTTTATGCCCAAGGACAATTCCTTCAGTCACCATAAAGTGACATTTTTCCCAGTTTAAAACTAGGTTAGTCTCTTGGCACCTTTTCAGAACAAGTGCTAGATAATCAAGACAGGAGCTGAATGAGTCTCCAAATATTGAGAAGTCATCCATGAAGACTTCCAAGAATTTTTCTACCATATCAGAGAAAATAGAGAGCATGTATCTCTGAAAGGTTGCAGGTGCATTGCACAATCCAAATGGCATCCTTCTGTAGGCAAATACTCCAAACGGACATGTGAATGCTGTTTTCTCTTATTCTTGAGGATCTACTGCAATTTGGTTATAACTTGAATAACCATTCAAAAAGAAGAAGTAATAGTCATGACCTGCTATTCTTTCTAGCATATGGTCTATGAATGGTAAAGAAAAATGATCCTTTCTGGTGGCTGTATTGAGCCTTCTGTAGTCAATACACATGCGCCACCCTGTGACTGTTCTTGTAGGAACCAGTTCATTCTTTTTATTATGAACCACTGTCATGCCTCCTTTCTTGGGGACAACTTGGACAGGGCTCACCCAGGGTCTATCAGAAATAGGATAAATGATCCCAGCCTCTAGTAATTTAGTGACCTCTTTCTGCACCACCTCCTTCACGGCTGGATTCAGCCACCTCTGTGGTTAAACCACTTGCTTGGCATCATCCTCTAATAGAATTTTGTGCATGCATCTAGCTGGGCTAATGCCCTTAAGATCACTTATGGACTATCCAAGAGCTATCTTGTGTGTCCTTAGCACCTGAATTAGTGCTTCCTCTTCCTATGGATCTAAAGCCGAGCTTATGATCACTGGAAAAGTGACATCTTCTCCCAGAAATACATATTTCAGGGATGGTGGTAGTGGTTTGAGCTCGGGTTTAGGAGGCTTCTCCTCTTTTTGAGGAGTTATCAGATGTTCTTCTGTTTTCTCTGATTCCTCCAAGTCAGGCTGAACATCTTTAAAGAAATCTTCTAGCTCTGATTCGAGACTCTCAATCATATTGATCTCCTCTACCAAGGAGTCAATAATATCAATACTCATGAAATCTATTGAAGTGTCTGAATGCTGCATAGCTTTGACAACATTCAACTTAAACTCATCCTCATTGACTCTCAGGGTCACTTTCCCTTTTTGGACATCATGAGAGTTCATCTAGTTGCTAGGAAAGGTCTTTCTAGAATGAGAGTTGCACTCTTGTGCTCCTCCATTTCCAGCACTACAAAGTCAGTAGAAAAGGCGAATGGCCCAACCTTGACAATCATGTCCTCAATCACGCCTGATGACATTTTAATAGAGCCATTAGCAAGTTGGAGACATATCCGGGTTGGTTTGACTTCTTCAGTCAAACCAAGCTTTCTGATAGTGGATGCAGGTATTAGGTTGATACTTGCCCCTAGATCACATAGAGCTGTCTTGGTACAAGTACCCTCTAATGTGCATAGTATCATAAAGCTTCCGGGGTCCTTAAGCTTCTCTAGTAAGCTTTTCAGAATGATTGCACTGCATTCTTCAGTGAGGAGAACTTTTGCAGTTTCTCTCCAATCCTTCTTATGACTTAAGATCTCTTTCATGAACTTAGCATAAGAGGGTATTTGCTCAAGTACCTCTGCAAACGGAATCTTTATTTCAAGAGTCCTGAAATAGTTTGTAAAGCGGGCAAATTGTTTATCCTGTTCCACTTGGTGGAGTTTCTGAGGATAAGGCATCTTGGCTTTGTATTCTTCAACCTTAGTTGCTGCAGGTTTATTTCCTACAGAGGTGGTTGGAGAAGCCTTTTTGGGAGAGTTACTATCAGCACTTGCAGGTGTCTGATCCCTCATTGGCGTTTGAACTCCATGATTAGGGGTTGGATGGACGTTTAACGCCAATTTTCTACCCTTTTTCTGGCATTTTTGAACGCCAGAACTAGTCATGGATTGGGCGTTTAATGCCATTTTCACCCTTTTCTAGTGTTTGAACACCAGGAATGGGCATCCATTGGGCGTTTAACGCCAATTTTCACCATTTTCTGGTGTTTGAACGCCAGAATTATTCCTCTCGAAGCTTTTACTGTCCTCAGAGGGATTTTGGGCAGTGGTTTGCTCATCCTCTGTTGGTTGTTCATTCCTTGACTTTCTGTTGCCTTAAATTGAGACATTTAATGTCTTCCCACTCCTTAATTAAACAGCTTGGCATTCTTCTGTTATTTGTCTGGATAACTGCTGTTTTGTTTGATTCAATTGTTTATCCAAACTTTGGTTAGCATCCTTGGTTTCTTGTAGCATTGCCTTAAATTCTGCTAGTTGTTCTATTAGATAACATAATTGCTGATTAAATTCAACAACTTGTTCTGGAGGTCTAAATTCAGTGGATACTGCCTTAGCTTCTTCTTTTATAGAAGACTCACTACTTAAGTACAGATGCTGATTTCTAGCAACTGTGTCTATGAGCTCTTGAGATTCTTTAATTATTTTTCTCATGTGTATAGATCCACTAGCTGAGTGGTCTAGAGATATCTGGACTTTTTCTGTAAGCCCACAGTAGAAGATGTCTAACTGCACCCACTCTGAAAATATTTCAGATAGGTATTTCCTTAGCATCTCTCTGTACCTCTTCCAAGCATCATAAAGGGATTCATGCTCCTCTTGGTTAAAGCCTTGGATGTCTAGCCTTAGCTGTGTCATCTTTTTTGGAGGGAAATATTGATTCAAGAATTTGTCTGATAACTGTTTCCATGTTCTTATGCTGGCTTTGGGTTGGTTATTTAACCACCTCTTAGCTTGGTCTTATACAGCAAATAGAAACAGCAATGTAGACATCCTGATCCACTTTCTTATCACATACCGTGTCAGCAATTTGTAAGAATTATGCCAGAAACTCAGTAGGCTCTTCCTGTAGAAGACCAGAATACTGACAGTTTTGCTGCACCATTGTAACGAGCTGAGGATTTAGCTCAAATGTGTTAGCTCTTATGGGGGTATGCAGATACTACTCCCATATAAAGCAGTAGTGGGGTTAGCATATGACCCCAGAATCCTTCTGGACTGTTCATTTCCACTTAGGTCCATGATAGAGAAAGGAAGATGATGTGGATTGTAAAAAATTATTCTTTTATTTATTTATGATTTTTTTAAAATACCGAAATTAAAAAAATAAAATAAAAGGAAAATGAAAACAAAAAAAATTAATTAATTAAAAAGATTTTGAAAAATTTTGTAGAATATTTTTGAAAAATAGTTAGGAAGTTTTGAAAAAAGATATGATTTTAAAAATTTTGACCAAGTCAACCCAAGGGATTCGAAATTTTATGAGGAATTAAAGGAAAAGATATTTTTTTGATTTTTGAATTTAATGTGGAGAGAGAAAAACAACAAAGTGACCCCAAACTTGAAATTTTTAGATTAAAACAATAGAAACAAACAAGAAAATTTTGAATGTCAAGATGAACACCAAGAACACTTTTTGAAAATTTTTAAGAAAATAAGAACACAAAGAACACCAAACTTAAAAATTTTTATATTTGGAACACTAATAATTCGAAAATGTATAAGATAATAAGCAACAAAAGACACCAGACTTAGAATTTTTAGAAAACCAAACACAACTTTTTTCGAAAATTAAAAGAAAAAACACAAAGAGGACACCAAACTTAGAACATGAAACTAAACTCAAACAAAAGACTCAAATTTAGTGACTCTAAACCAACAAAAATAAATTATTCCTAATCTAAGCAACAAGATGAACCGTCAGTTGTCCAAACTCGAACAATCCCCGGCAACGACGCCAAAAACTTGGTACACGAAATCGTGATACACAACTTCGTGCAGCTGACCAGCAAGTGCACTGGGTCGTCCAAGTAATACCTTACGTGAGTAAGGGTCGATCCCACGGAGATTTCCGGCTTGAAGCAAGCTATGGTTATCTTGTAACTCTTAGTCAGGAGATTAATGATAAAGATGATTTTGTTTAAGAAGAATAAATAACAAGAAATGAAAAGTACTTTTGATTCAGTAATGGAGAACAAGTTGAGGTTTTGGAGATACTCTATCTTCTGAATCACTGCTTTACTTCTGTTGTCTTCTTCATGCACGCAAGGTTCCTTCCATGGCAAGCTGTATGTTGGTGGATCACCGTTGTCAATGGCTGCCATCCGTCCTCTCTGTGAAAACGGTCCAACTACGGATTTCGTAAGGCTAATCATCTGTCGGTTCTCACTCGTGCTAGAATAGGATCCATTGATCTTTTTACACACTGTCATTGCACCCAACATTTGTGAGTTTGAAGCTCGTCACAATCACCCCTTCCCAGATCCTACTCGGAATACCACAGATAAGGTTTATACTTTCTGGATCTCAAGAGTGCTGCCAATTGATTCTAGCTTATACCACAAAGACTCTGGTTTCACATATTTGAGTGCTCTATTGTCAGGAGAGGCAATCAAACTCGTGAACCAGGAACCCAAGATATACACACTCAATCTAAGGTTGAACGGAGGTGATTGTCAGGCACACGTTCATAAGTTGAGAATGGTGATGAGTGTCACGGATCATCACATTTATCACGTTGAAGTGCGAATGAATATCTTAGAATAGAAACAAGCATGATTAAATAGAAAACAGAAATAATTGCATTAATCCATCGAGACACAGCAGAGCTCCTCACCCCCAACCATGGGGTTTAGAGACTCATGTTGTAGAAGATACAAATTTAGATGTAATATGTCATGAGGTACAAAATGAATCTCTAAAAGTAGTTTTTATACTAAACTAGTAACCTAGGTTTACCGAAAATGGGTAAACTAAGATAGATAGTGCAGAAATCCACTTCCGGGGCCCACTTGGTGTGTGTGTGGGTTGAGCATTGAAGCTTTCACGTGTAGAGACTAGTTCTGGCATTAAACGCCAACTTTGGTGCCAGTTTGGGCGTTTAACTCCAACTTTTATGCCAGTTCTGGCATTTAACGCCAAAAAAGGGTAAAAAAGTGGGCGTTTAAACGCCAGTTTGCGCTATCAAATCTCGAACAAAGTATGGACTATTATAAATTGTTGGAAAGCCCAATATGTCTACTTTCCAATGCAATTGAGAGCACACCAATTGGGCTTCTATAGCTCCATAAAATCCATTTTGCATGCAGAAGGGTCAGAATCCAACAATATCTGCAGTCCTTTCTCAGCCTTTGAATCAGATTTTTGCTCAGGTCCCTCAATTTCAGCCAGAAAATAACTGAAATCACAGAAAAACACACAAACTCATATTAAAGCACAGAAATATAATTTTTGCATAAAAACTAATAAAAATATACTAAAAAGTAACTAAAGCATACTAAAAACTACTTGAAAATACCACCAAAAAGCGTATAAAATATCTGCTCATCATGCACCTGATGACGGTGATGACGCAGGTCCTTCTTTTGCTTTATTTGTTTGGTCACTTGATTATACTATATTCATGTGTGGTATCTCTATTGATTTGATTATATTATATACATGTTACCTCAATTGATTAAAATATAATCATGTTAAGATGGACTGTCTATTTAAGTTGTATGCAGGTGAGGCACGCACTCCAGATGAGCCAGGAAAAGGGTGCAATCTCAGGATTAATCCACCTCATCATAGTGCTAATCGATTCACTCCATCCGTGTTCAAAAAGGTTGCCAAGAAATGCAAGAATTTTGTGAAAGATGTAAAGTGGTCAATGAAAAAGTAGATATTGTGTAGTTTACATGTTTTATGTGTCTGTTCGCTTTTCTATGTATGAGTTAACTAAACTATATTGCACTTACTATGTATCAAGTATTCAGGTTAATATTGGCTATGTATGAATTAACTTAATTATATTTCACTTACTATGTATCAAGTTTTCACGTTAATATTGACTATGTATGAATTAACTTAATTATATTTCACTGGCTATGTATCAATTTTTTAGCTTAATATTGGCTATCTACCAGTTCACTTTTGTATGTATGAAATTCTAACTGAGCATTAATTGAAATAGAGTAGATTGATACTATAATTCTAAACTCACATTTGCCATAGGATAGATTCAAAGAAGTTACAAGGGTTCATCATATATAGATTCATATAATTCTAAAGACGTGTACATCATAGATAGATTCATATAAGCTACAAAGTTTTAAATAGCATAATATTGAAGACTCTACTGAGCATTATCTCTGGCACTAGTACCAACTGACTGATGACATCTACTACGGCTGTGTCCCTCGGCCCCACAAAGCCTACATCGCCGTGGACGACGCAGCATTCGCGTGTCCATCTCATTCAAGAAGCATGTCATCCTGGGGCGACCTTTGGTGACGCACCTGAGGTACGGATTTGGTACGAATCGAGGCCCGTTGTATGCAGGCCACGTACTGGGGTTCCCCAGTGGCCTAAACCTGTCTCGGTAAATCCATCGAATTTGGTCCATCTTTTACACATCATGCACGTACACTTGCCAGTCCAGTCGTTGATTCGCACAACATGCAAACACATGTCGACATGAAATTTGATTCACTTGGAACTCACCACAGTCACATCGGTGCTGACGAAGGTCGACGGCATACTCCAACCCACTTGGCATCTCACGCACCTCAAATACCTCATTCTGCTTATCGAAGCAATTAACCTGGATGTTCCCTGATGCAAGTTGATTTGCATGCAATTTTGAGGTCACAAGCTCGGAAAAAATATGACCAGCATTAATCCGAGCCTCCGCTTTGACAAGTGCAATGATGGGGAGATTGCGTGCACCCTTCAAGACTGAGTTGATGCATTCTACTAATTTTGTCGTCATGTGACCCCATCGGTAGCCACCATCAAATGCTAACGCATACTGTTCATGGGGATTCGGTTTAAACCAGTTAGTGTAAGCCTCGCCCCGTTCTTGTAACCGCTGGTAACGCACTTTGTACTCGCGCACCGTCCTCGAATATCCTGCATAATAACAAAAAAGGGAAAATGGATTAACAAACACTTATTGAAGGTATCTCTATTGATAACAAATTTCGAATTACTCAATGTTATCTATATTAACAACAAGTTTTTGCAGGTACGGTGCCTTGAATTTTCTCAAAAAATTCGACTCTATATGCCTGATGCAAAATATATGGAAAGCTCTAGGAGGCGACCATGCTCCGTTACTGCGAACCACAACTGCATTGATGGATTCGTGTCGGTCGGATATGAGCCCCACACCATCCCGATTTGCTGCTTCAAAAATTTAAATTTTCCCTCCTTGCAAATCGGACCGTCCGATTTGCAACTAACACTATACCACACAAACAATTCGGACCATCTGAATTGTACCTTACAAGAGCAGAAAAAACTGCCCCACATTGTGGTGTAGCACCACCCTTCCCCATAACGTAGCATAACACGCTTAAAGGTTCCATAACCAAATTAATCAGCCTATATAATTTCGTTTATTTTGATTAGATTTCAATTCTCAAAAATCAAGAGAGCTTATTTCGAAAAGAAGTAAATAAAAATACAGTGTAACTATTTTTAAATGTGGTCCTTTATTAAGTTTTTAGGAGAAAAAATAAAAAATAAGTAATTTTTTAATTTTTTGAATAATTAATATATAAAAGTGAGTATTTAAATTAATTAAATAATAATAAAGATTGAATAAAGACTGAATTTTAAAGGTATTTAAGTTAATTTAAGGGTTAAGTACGATTTTGGTCGCTAACTGATGCACGAAAACTTGTCTCTCAACAAATTTTCCTTCGGCAAGTATACCGAATTTGTCGTCAAGTAAAAACTCACAATAGAGTGAGGTCGAATCCCACAGGGATTGATGGGTCAAGAAACTTTAGTTGGAAGAGTATGCTAGTTGAGCTAAACAGAGTGTAGTTTGAGAATTACAGAAAATTAAATGACGGAAAAGTAAATAGCAGAAAATTAAGTGCAGAATCTTAAATGGGGATTTAGGGATAATGAGCATGAAAATAAATGACAGAAAATAAAGAGAATGGGTAAGATCAGAAATGGAGAATTCATTGGGCTCAGGAGATGTTGTATTCTCCGGATCAAGTTCATTTTCATCTCTTCCTCAATCAATGCATCTATTGATCTCCTTGGCAATCTTAGATGATTAGATTCCAATTCCTTGGTAATCCAATCTCTCTAAGCTTGAACAATTGCCCAATTCCTTGATTTAATTGCTCATGGGAAGAGATGAAGTATGGTCACTGATTATACCACATGTATTTCCAAATCAAAGTGTTGGGAGGATTACATGTCACTATATCTGCCCAGACACCAATTTGGTCCAACATGAGAAAGCATTTCTAGCATGATCTCCTCATCCCTTTTCCAAGGCTCGGAGGAGATCCAATTATGGAGAGTTTTTTTTCCAAGACAACTAACCAATTGAATTAAGATTGAAAGCTTTCTAGTAAATCAAAAGAGAAGAAAGAAGAAGAGAATGAAAACTATAATTGATCCATCAAATTACAACAGAGCTCCCTAACCCAATGAAAGGGGTTTAGTTGTTCATAGCCCTAGAAATGGAAAATGGCAGAAAATAATACATCACAACTAAAAGTGCAGAAAAGTAAATATACAGAGAGTAGTTCTCCAAAGTGCCAAGCCTTTTCTATAGTTCAAAACTACTCCTATATATATTACTCCTCTTGATCTTCTAGTGAGTTCTTCAAGTCTTGGATGTGGGCTTTGGATCTTGAGTTGAAGCAGTTCCAATCTTTAGTGGGCCCAGCTTGCAGAGAAGTATGAATTAGGCATGGCCGTTAGTGAAGTTAACGTTAAGTGACATTGTGGGTTCGAGAATGTTAGTGGCAATCACAATTTTCACTAACGTTCCAACCCATATAGCCTACGTTAACTCCAACGTTAGTGGCACTAACGTGACCACTAACGTTGCCTTGTAAATCTTCGCTAGCGTTATTGGGACTCACCTTTCCCAATAACGTTGGCTTATAACCCTTTGTCCCTACATTAGAGTTCACGTTAGTGTAACTAACGTGGCTCTTAACATGGTTATGCCTCACCTTCGAGAGCGTTAGTGACACTTACCTTTGTCACTAACGCTCAAAGTGTACTAATGCTCCAAGTGCCTCTATCCTTCACGTTAGAGCTCACGTTAACTAAGTTAACGTGGCCACTAACGTGGTAGTAATGCCATCTTCCAACGTTAGTGACAAAGGTGAGTGTCACTAATGTTGGCTCATAAATCTCAGCTCTACGTTAACTTTCACGTTAGTGGTCTTAACGTGACCACTAACGTGGGCAATGCTAGTTGATCCAACGTTAGTGACAAAGGTGAGTGTCACTAACGTTGGC
>NC_029775.3:34316609-34319799 GCF_000817695.3 Arachis duranensis
ATTGGATCAAGGGAATGAAGAAAGAAGCATGAAAAGTTGGAGAACTCATGAAGAAATGAAAGAACCGGAAAGCTGTCAAGCCGACCTCTTCATACTTAAACGACCATAACTTGAGCTACAGAGGTCCAAATGATGCGTTTTCAGTTGGGTTAGAAAGCTAACATCTGGGGCTTCGAAACGATATAAGATTTGCTATAGTTGCTACACGTATGGTGGCGCGCACGCGCATAGTACACGCACGCGCCGTTGCTGCCACCTGGTTCGCTTAAAGCAAAACGTGGCCAGCGATTTTAGAAGTCTTGTGGGCCCAATCCAACTCATTTCTGATGCTATTTAAGCCAAGGATTGAAGGGGGAATGAACATACTTTCATACTTTAGAAGTTAGTTACCATTAGTCATAGTTTTAGCTTTTAGTTAGTTTCTAGAGAGAGAAGCTCTCTCTTCTCTCTAGGATTAGGATTAGGTTTAGTTCTTAGATCTAGGTTTTAATTCATGCATTCATCATCTTCTTCTTCTCATTTCCTTGTTGTTACATTCATTCTTCTTCCATTATTTTATTGTAATTTCCTTTATATTGTTCTTGTGTTTTGATGTAGATCTACTTTTGTTTCTTCTACTCTCTTTCAATTCAATAAGAGGTAATTCATAATAATTGTTCTTCTTTACTTTTCTATTGTTGATCTCTTGCCTTTGTAGTTAGATCTCTCTTTAATTCTTGCAATTTATGTTGTTTACTTTTATTGCCTTTTATGTGTTTGTTGAAATGCCTCTTCTAGTTATAGTATAGATTTTGTTCCTCTTGGCCTAGGTAGAGTAATTAGTGACACTTGAGTTATCTAATTCCTTTGTTGATTGGTAATTGGAGAGATTGCTAATTGGTTTGGAGTGCACTAAAGCTAGTCTTTCCTTGGGAGTTGGCTAGGACTTGTGGCTCAAGTCAATTCATCCACTTGACTTTCCTTTATTTAGTAAGGGTTAACTAAGTGGTAGCAATGAACAATTCTCATCACAATTGAGGAGGATAACTCGGATAGAACTTCTAATTTTCATACCTTACTAAGAGCCTTTTTATAGTTGTTAGTTTATTTTCATTGCCATTTACTTTTCATACTTTTTATCCAAAACCCCAAAATAACTCATAACCAATAACAAGACACTTTGTTGTAATTCCTAGGGAGAACGACCCGAGGTTTGAATACTTCGGCTTATAAAATTAGGGGTTTGTTACTTGTGACAAACAATCTTTTGTATGAAAGGATTATTGTTGGTTTAGAAACTATACTTTCAACGAGAATTCATTTGTGAAATTCTATACCATCAAAAATCTAATCCTCAAAATGGCGCCGTTGCCAGGGAGTTGCAATGGTGTTATGTTATTGGTTATTGTATATATGTGAATATTGTGAATAGCTTGTTAGTTTTTGCTAGTCTTAGTATTTTGTTTCATTATTTCTTATTAGTTTTTATTTCTTATTCTCTCTTACTACCATGAATTCTCATTTTGGCTATGAGTGTGATTACAACTATGTTGTAGGAAGTGGAGATTACAATGAAGAATTGTATCAAGGATGGGACAATCAAAGGTGGGAAGAACCATATGCTTATGATCAATCCTCATGGCAACAACCCCCACCAATGCACTATGAAGAAGAGCCATTCTATGATGCATATCAATCCAATGGCTATGGTGAATCTCCTTGTGACTCTCAAGAACCACCACCATATGCCTATGATCCATATCCTCAACATAACTCCCAACCATACTCGCAAGCCTCTTTTCACCAACCACCTTCATATGACCCTAATCCATATCTATCCTACCAACAACCATATGAGCCATATGAACCACATATAGAACCACCACAATTCCAACATCAACATTTTCAAGAGCCACATCCTCCACATTATTACCAAGATGAACCACCTCCAATATACGAAAATTTTCAACCACAAGATGAATTCTACCTTTCACCACAACCTCACATGGAAGAATACTCATGTCCATCGATCCAAGAGCCATATGATCCCTATCATGATGTCCAAGAGGAACAAGAGTCAAGGGATCATCTCAAGGAAGCATTGGATCAATTTCAAGCAACCATGGAGTGTGTTGTGCAACAAGTGAAAAGAATGAAAAACATGGAACCACCACAACTCTACCAAGAAGAACCACCTTCCTATTATGAACCCTTTCCCCAAAATGATGAACCCTTCCACCCACCCCAACCTCTAAGGGATGAAACCCTTGGTGTTCTTGTTCAAGGGCAAGAAGAGATGAAAAGGGATGTGCAAAATTTTATGGCCGCTTTGGATGCGGTAACAAATCAATTAGCCTCCCAATGCTTGAACACTCAAGGAACTCCCATGGCTACATGAGGAGAATCAAATGACGAACATAGCACGAAGGAGAGATTGGAAACTCCGGTGGGAAATGAAGGAAGTTGCTTTGTATTGGAACAATTGGAGGAAGCTTTAATTGTTGAAGATAAGGAAGAAGCGGTAGAAGATTTAGGAGATGCAGAGCTTCTATGGGAACATAAAGTTGAAGAAAACCCCTCCAAGATGATTGAAATTGATGCTAGGGAGGAAAGTGCACACCTTCCAAGGCATACTCCATATGAAGACTTGGATGGGATAGAGCAAGGATTGAGTTCCCTTGGTGATGAAGATCAAGTATCAAGTCTTAGTGGTGAAGAATCCTTTGAGCATGAAGAACCTTCTCCCGTTGGATTTGAAAGCATTGAGGAGGTAAATTTTTCTCACCCTCCCTATTATGATTTGAGTAAAGGAAAAGATTTAGATAAAATTGTTAAACAAAGGATTGAGATTAAGAGATCTTGTGAAGAGGTGGAAGTCCCTAGAAATAGAAGAACGAGGGTTGGCTATGCTTTGTCAAGATCTTTGAAAGCATCTTTGCCTAGGTTGCCATATACACCTTCATTTGAGTGGGTGAAATTCATTTCTATTAGCTTTATTATCCCACTTGAATATGGTTTGCTTGAAACAGATGGCCAACTTAGGGAACTTTGTGGGATGAAGCGAAAGCGGAAAAGGTTTTGTGGTGGGCGTTGCAAATCAAGGCTCATTATGTTGATGCATCAAACATGAGATATAAAGGTTGGAGTAGCGCTCAAATAGATGGGTCTAGGAGGATTGTTGGCCAATATATAGAGAATTCATCTTGTTCAC
>NC_029775.3:34319900-34322992 GCF_000817695.3 Arachis duranensis
GATCCCGGATTACAAGAAGAGGATCAACTTTGGGAGCCCCAAGCTTGTGAAGAACTCCATCAACACTTGGCTCAACCCATAGGAAATCTTGGGGCACAATGGAGATTCAAGCATTGGTGGAAGTTCCAAGATGAGTACAAGCACAAGCCACCTTGAGAGAAGCTCCCCCTAAGTCCAACTTAAGGACAATAAACAAAAGTGCTAGGTGGGAGACACCCCACCATGGTAAAATCCTCTCATTTTCTCTTTTGTACATATTGGTAGAATTAGTTTAAATTCTTGTTTTGATTGTTTTAATGAGTCTAATTGGTAGTTTAGTATGTTAAATAAGGTTTTATGGTATTTTGGTAGCTGTTTGGAGGTTTGGAATGCTTGGATTGGTGCAAAAATATAGCAAAATTTTTTGAAAAAAATAGAGCACCATCCACGCGTACGCGCACTGCGTGCATACGCGTGCATCAAGCGTTTTGGACCATCCACGCGAGCGCGCCATGCACGCGTACGCGTGGATTGAGAAGTTCCACCTTCCATACCTTGACCCGAGAGTTAGGCCTGCACTGTGCGGAAATTGGGCCTGAGGCACAAACCTATTTGCGCGCTCGCGCACATGACGCGTACGCGCCACTCTCGAAATAAGCCATCGACGCGCGCGCGTCATGCGTGCGTGCGCGTGGATGCCCTTTCTTCCATCCATTTCTTTTCTTCTCCTCTTTCCATTTCTTTTCCTTCTCCTTTCTTCTTCCCTCCTCCAATCCCTCATCCAACACTTCCTAACACCATGGATAACCATTTATTTTAGTTGGTTAATTAGTTAGTTTTCATTTTATTTTCTCTCTTTTCATTATAAGTGTTGGATTATTGACCTTGTTTACTACACATTGTTGCCTCTTATTGCCTAAATGCTATTTTAGCATGAATGTTTTTCGATAATCTTTGTTGGACTATTTAATTGAGGTTATATTTTGCTACTTGGTTTTGAGTTTTTCATGCTTACCTTTTAAGAATACCAAGTGATGAGAATTGCATTTGAGCTTGTGACTCTTTTGAATTGCATGATTTGGTCACCATGTGATTTGAACCGTATTCTTTGATTAGGCAATCTCTTGATGGATGATGTTGAGCATTTACCTTAATGCATTATATTGTATGATCATATGCATCCATATGTGTTTGACTTGAATGCTTTCATGCTTCTTTAATGCTTGTTTTACCTTACAAGTTCACTTAAAGCATCTCAAGCACACTAGGATAAGTGAAGTGCATGCTTCTTTTATGACATAGCTCTTTATACTAATGTGTGTTCTAAACCGCGCAATTAGATTTCACACACTTATTTGTCATCCATGTCACCCTAATTCACTCACTCATTTCTAGTGATTTACCTCATTCCAACAATGTATGCTTCCTTGTTTTTATATCTTCTCATCTTATGGTGTTATATTTTTGTTTTTCATGATAAATGTACCACAAGCAATAACAGAAGCAAGACTAAGAACACAAAGCAACTCGGAGAGTCGCCGTACCCCCTTACTCATCTTTGAGTGCACCGAGGACGGTGCAAACTTTTAAGTGTGGGGAAGTCGTCCGACCGATCGGCGATTTTGGGTGACGAATTTCTAATCCCAACACTTTTGCATTTCATGCTAGGATTTTAGGATTTTTACTTGCATTTTCTTAATTTTTGCATACATATACAAAATAAGCTTAGTCAAAATAATGAAATTTTTCAAGGATTTCTATCTATAGGGCGCCAATTGATTTGAGTGAAAACTTTTCATTAAACTTGCTTGAATTATATATCTTGTGGATCATGTTTTTGAGCTAAGAACACAAGCAAGTGAGTTTTGAGCCTAATGGTGTGGTTACATCTTATAACCACTTATTTTTCCTTCTTGTGTGCATTATTCTCTTTCTATAATTGTAATCTTTGATTTGTTTGATTTTTTATATCCATTATTTTGTGTATTTATGCATTTATATGATTGAGGCCATCATTTCATTTAGCTTACTTACCCAAAAAGCCTTACCTTTTATCTTCCATTGTCAGCCAAATTTGAGCCTACGATTAACCCACTTGTTCTTAATTTTAGCACATTACAAGCCTAAAGCGGAAAATAATAAATGTCCTTAATTTGGATCTTTGATTAGCTTAGGCTAGTGTGTGTGAGTATCATTCAAGTGTGGGAATCTTGGGACATTGGGTGAATAAAAAGGTAGTTTGTATTTTTATTGAAAATATTAGGAATTGGGTACATGCTTATGTATTGATCAAATGTATAGACCTTATGCATTGAGGTTCTTGTATATAGAAAGAAAAAAAATGAGAAAAACAAAAGAAAAAGAAAAGAAAAATAACATGGAAAAGAAAAAAAAAGAAAAAATAGAAAAAGAAAGAAAAAAAAAAGAAGAAAAAGAAAGTAATAAAAGGGGACAAAATGCCCCAAAGCAAGGTCCAATAAAACTCAATGCATATGTGTTGTGAAATGAAAAGAAATTGCATGAGTATGTGAAAAAGTGAAAAATGGGTAGTTAGGTTAGCTTTGAAATTGTATAGGATGTCATAGGTTAGGTGGGAAGTCTAAGCTTATCAAAGATTCAAATCTCAAGCTCACTTAACCAAATATGCATCCTACCTTGACCCTAACCCCATTACAACCTAAGGAAAAGACCTCATGATAGATGTATGCATGCATGAGATATATGTTGATTGTTAGAAGAAAAACGAATCTTGGAAAGCATGATTAGGGGGAGAATTGAGAGAATCAACCCTAAACACTTGAGCGAATAGAGTGCAAATACATCCGGTGAGGGTTTGATGCTCAATTACATGTTTCCACCTATGATCATCTCTTCTCATGCAAGTTTGTAAAAATATTTAATAGCTCAATTCAATTGTGGAGTAGACTTGCTAGTCCTTAGACCTTGTGCATATATGCTTCTTGGGAATTGATTTATTTTGACCAAACAATTGCATTTAGTTAGTTCCATTGAATAAATGCCATACCCTTTACTTCATTCTTGGTTTAAGCATGAGGACATGCTTGGTTTAAGTGTGGGGAGGTTGATAAACCCCATTTGTAGGGTTTATCTTA
>NC_029775.3:34323129-34335826 GCF_000817695.3 Arachis duranensis
ATTAGATGCCTTGATATGTTTGTTAAGTGATTTAAGGTTTAGGAGGCAAAGATTGGATCAAGGGAATGAAGAAAGAAGCATGAAAAGTTGGAGAACTCATGAAGAAATGAAAGAACCGGAAAGCTGTCAAGCTGACCTCTTCGCACTTAAACGACCATAACTTGAGCTACAGAGATCCAAATGATGCGGTTCCAGTTGGGTTAGAAAGATAACATCCGGGGCTTCGAAATGATATAAGATTTGCCATAGTTGCTACACGTATGGTAGCGCGCACGCGCCGTTGCTGCCACCTGGTTCACTTAAAGCAAAACGTGGCCAGCGATTTTAGAAGTCTTGTGGGCCCAATCCAACTCATTTCTGATACTATTTAAGCCAAGGATTGAAGGGGAATGAATATACTCTCATACTTTAGAAGTTAGTTACCATTAGTCATAGTTTTAGCTTTTAGTTAGTTTCTAGAGAGATAAGCTCTCTCTTCTCTCTAGGATTAGGATTAGGTTTAGTTCTTAGATCTAGGTTTTAATTCATGCATTCATCTTCTTCTTCTTCTCAATTCCTTGTTGTTACATTCATTCTTCTTCCATTCTTTTATTGTAATTTTCTTTATGTTGTTCTTATATTTTGTTATAGATCTACTTTTGTTCCTCCTATTCTCTTTCAATTCAATTAGAGGTAATTCATAATAATTGTTCTTCTTTACTTTTCTATTGTTGATCTCTTGCCTTTGTAGTTAGATCTCTCTTTAATTCTTGCAATTTATGTTGTTTACTTTTATTGCCTTTTATGTGTTTGTTGAAATGCCTCTTCTAGTTATAGTATAGATTTTGTTCCTCTTGGCCTAGGTAGAGTAATTAGTGATACTTGAGTTATCTAATTTCTTTGTTGATTGGTAATTGGAGAGATTGCTAATTGGTTTGGAGTGCACTAAAGCTAGTCTTTCCTTGGGAGTTGGCTAGGACTTGTGGCTCAAGTCAATTCATCCACTTGACTTTTCTTTATTTAGTAAGGGTTAACTAAGTGGTAGCAATGAACAATTCTCATCACAATTAAGGAGGATAACTAGGATAGAACTTCTAATTTTCATACCTTACTAAGAGCCTTTTTATAGTTGTTAGTTTATTTTCATTGCCATTTACTTTTCATGCTTCTTATCCAAAACCCCAAAATAACTCATAACCAATAACAAGACACTTTGTTGTAATTCCTAGGGAGAACGACCCGAGGTTTGAATACTTCGGTTTATAAAATTAGGGGTTTGTTACTTGTGACAAACAATCTTTTGTATGAAAGTATTATTGTTGGTTTAGAAACTATACTTTCAACAAGAATTCATTTGTGAAATTCTATACCATCAAAAATCTAATCATCATTGGCTCATCAATCTCAACTCTACGTTAACTTTCACATTAGTGGTCTTAACGTGACCACTGACGTGGGCAATGCTAGTTGATCCAACGTTAGTGACAAAGGTGAGTGTCACTAACGTTGGCATTGTTCCTCTCTTCCACGTTAGAGTTCACGTTAACTACGTTAACGTGACTCTTAACGTGGCTCATTGCCAATTCTTGGAACGTTAGTGGTGTTCACATTTACCACTAACATTGGAGCTTTCTTTTGTCTCCACATTAATTACCACGTTAACTTAGTTAACGTGGTAATTAATGTGGGCTTATGATGGCTTCGCGGGCGTTATTGGTGATCACTTTTCTCCTTAATGTTGCAAGCTATTTACCATTCCACGTTAGTGGTCACGTTAACTAGATTAACGTGAGTACTAACGTGGTTCTTCCTTGCTTCTTTTGTCCTGAAATCAAGCAAATAAAGTGCATCAAAGCTCTAGTCAAAGTCATGAGATTATGCATCATCAATTTATCATTCAATTCTAGCAAAATCCTCATGAAATCATGTGAAATTCATAATAGTTGCTTGAATCAAAGTGTAAGTGTATTTTCATCCAAAACATGCCTTATTCACTAAGAAGATGCATGAAACTACCTTAAAACAGTAAAGAAAAGGTCAGTTAAACTGGCCTAGATGCCCTGGCATCATAACACCAAACTTAAAGCTTGCTTGTCCCTAAGAAAGTATTGAAACATAGGAAGAATGAATGAAAGAGCAAGAAGATAATATAGAAGTAGAATTCCTGGTTTATGGGGTTTCATGCATAGCAACTTAGGTTCTTTCCTTTACTAGGTTTCAGGCCTTTATCAAATCCTTGGTCACTTTCTTGATTACATCCTTTGAGACTTCTTAATTGTTGATCCTTCCTTCTTGTCCAAGGTTTATTACATCCTCCCTGCTACACCACCTTTAAGCCTTTGGGGAAAGGGTGCATATGGGTTAAGTGTCCCCTTCTTCTTCAGCTCTTCCTTGAGTGTGGGTAGAGGTGTATGGCTTTTTTCTTCCTAGTTTCCCTTTTGATTGTCTTGGAGGTGTTCTACTTCATTCATACTCCTCTCATCACTTGTGGTGATCATCTTACATTCTTCCCACCTTACTTTCTTTGTTTCTCCTCTTGGATTCTTCTCTGTGTCACTAGGAAATCCATCGGTGGGTTTGGGAATTTGTTGATATAGATACCTGATAAACCACTATTTTATGGTTTAATCTACCATTCCTCTTCATCTTTCTAGTTTCTCTTGAGCTTAGCATGAGGACATGCTAGTGTTTAAGTGTGGGGAGGTTGATAAACCACTATTTTATGGTTTATCTTATACTCAATTGAGTGGATTTTATCAACTCTTTACCCACTTATTCATAATATTTGCATAGTTTTATATTTCCTTCCTGATTTTGTACCATGATTGAAAACATGCTTCTTTGATCTTATATTTGCTTATTATTAATCCTCTCTTATTACCATTAGATGCCTTGATATGTGTGTTAAGTGTTTTCAGATATTATAAGGCAGGAATGGCTCAGAGGATGGAAAGGAAGCATGCAAAAGTGGAAGAAATACAAGAAGTTGAAGAAATTGCTAAGCTGTCCAGCCTGACCTCTTTGCACTCAAACGGCTATAACTTTAGCTACAGAGGTCCAAACGACACGGTTCTAGTTGCGTTAGAAAGATAACGTCCGGGGCTTCGATTTAATATATAATTTACCATAGCTGCCCCGACGCCAGGCAACGCAAACGCGTGGGTCACGTGGACGCGTGACCTGGTAGGAACACAACCCGCGCGGCCGCGTGAGCCATGCGGCCGCGTCACTTTTCCGCGACCTGTACATACTAGAATACGCTGAGGCGATTTCTGGGATGTTTTTAACCCAGTTTGCGGCCCAGAAAACACAGATTAGAGGCTCTGTTTTTAACCCATTTTGCGGCCCAGAAAATACAAATTAGAGGCTATTAAGTGGGGGAATCCATTCATTCATGAGGAGGCTCTCACATTCACAATTTTAGGAGTAGATGTAGTTTTTAGAGAGAGAGGCTCTCTCCTCTCTCTTAGGATTAGGATTTAGGATTTCTCTTAGTTTTAGGAGTGACTCTCAATCCCAGGTTCAACGTTCTTTTACTTTATATTCCTCTTTTTACTTTCAGATGCTTCAATGCTTGTATTAGATATGTTGCCTAATTAGCTTATGCTACATTCATGTTATGATTTTCTTAATTAATATTATTTGAGGTAATTCAAATTTAAGATTGCTTTGCTCTGTTTAAGATTGCTTTCAATTTAATTTAGATATTTTTCTCCCTTTTGGCCTTGGTTAAATAATTGGTGACCCTTGATTTATCAAACTCATTGTTGATTGAAGATTGGAATAAATTAATCCACTTAACTTACCTTCATAGTTAGAGGTTAATAAAGTGGGAGAAAAATCCAATTCTCATTACAATTGATAAGGATAACAGGGATAGGACCTCCAGTCTTCATACCTTGCCAAGAGTTTATTTTATAGTTATTTATTTATTTTATTTCTTCTTATGCAACATACTGCTCCCTAATTTCTCAAAACCCCAAATTTACAATCTCCATAACCAATAATAAGAACATACCTCCCTGCAATTCCTTGAGAAGACGACCCGAGGTTTGAATACTTGGTTATCAATTTCAAAGAGGTTTGTTACTTGTGACAACCAAAACGTTTGTACGAAGGGATTTTTGTCGGTTTAGAGACTATATCTACAACGCGACTGTTTTTATGATATTCTTTACTGGCAAAAATCCTAACGTCAAAATGGCGCCGTTGCCGGGGAATCCCAAACATGTGCCTTATTATTGGTTATTGTAAATATTTGCTTTTTGATTTATTTTTATTTTTTATTTTTATTTTCTTTTTCGTAAATTAAGAGGTTATTGATTTTTATTTTAAAATTTTTATCTTATCTTATCTTATTTCAAAAATCAAATTTAAAAATTTTCAATTTTCAAATTTCAAAAACAAAAAAAAATTCAAATTTCAAAAATTTAAAAATTCAAATTTCAAAATTTAAAATTCAAATTTCAAAATTTAATTTTCAAATTCAAAATTTTAATAACCTTTTAATTTCAATTTGTTTTTATTTTTGTTTTTAATTTTTTTTATTTGCTATCATGAACTCTCACCCCTTTGGCTATGAGTCTGGTTACAATAATGTTGCAGGAAGAAGAAATTACAATGAGAACAGGCATCAAGGTTGGAACAATCAAAGATGGGAGAAGCCACAAGGACTTGATCAATCCTCATGGCAACAACCACCTCCAATGGACTATCAACAACCACCACCATATGCCTATGAACCCTTTCCTCAACATAACTTTGGACCACCAAACTCACAAGTTTGAACCACCACACTTACAAGCCCCTTTCAACCATTTACCTCCATATGACCCTAACCCTCAACCACCATACCAACCACCTTATGAGCCATATGAACCATATATAGAACCACTCCAATTCCAACCCAATTACTCCCAAGAACCACCACTTCAATATTCATCATCTCCATATCCATCAATCCAAGAGCACTATGATCCTACTTATGAAAGCCGAGTACACCAAGAGACAAAGGATCGTTTCAAGGAAACAGTGGATCGATTTCAGGCAACCATTCAACAACTGGAGCAAGTAGTAATTCAATGGGTTTCTAGGCGCTCAAATATACAAGGATCAGCCACAGCTCCATGTGGACAGTCTACTGAAGAGCATAGCATGACGGAGATACCAGAAACCCCAGTGGACAATACAGAAAATGAATTCGTACTAGAACAAGTAGAAGACGCTGTCATTGTTCAAGAAGAAAAAGAAGTGGTTGAAGACTTAGGAGATGCAGAACCTCCATGGGAAAGTCAAGACATAGAGCCTCCTTCCAAGACGGTTGAAATTGATGCTGAGGAGGGTGTACAACCTCCAAAGCATATCATAGTTGAAGACTTAGAAGAGGTTGATCAAGGAGATGGATGGTCAACTTAGAGCTCTTTGTGGCATCAAGAGTAAGAGGAAGATGGTCAGTGGTAAGAATTGTCCTGCAAGGTTCATCATGGTTGGAAGCTTTAAGTTTAAACGCAAAGGTTGGTATAAAGCTCATCTGAATGGGTCTAGGAAGCTGTTTGGTCGCTGCAGTGAGAATTCAGATCACCTTTCACCCGGCTGGAAAAATGCAGATCGAGACAAAAACGGGTGTAAAAGTAAAGTTTGGGATCCTGGAATCTGTTCTGGCATTTGTCACCCCGGGAGCCTAAGAATCTGTTTGGAGCTTCTTAAGGGCTTTACATGCTTAGTTTGGAATCCCGGAGGACACTGGAATCACAAACATTGGTGGAGATTCCTGGATGAGTTCAAGCACAAGCCACCATAACAGGAAGCTCACCAAATGTCCACCTTAAGGACTTTAACTAAAAGTGTTAGGTGGGAGACAACCCACCATGGTATGATCGTTCAATTTTCATTTTTATTTAGTTTTATTTGTTTTCTAGTTTTATTTTATTTTATTATATTGAACCTGGAGTTTTGCGTCACATTCATATTAACACTGCATTCTTCATTTTTCAAAAAAAAAGGGGATTTACGCACGCGACGCGGCAGCGTTGCTGACGCGTCCGCGTCGTATGTGCGTTAGGAGGAAAAGAAATTGAACAGAGAGTTACACAGGAGCAGGGCTGGAGGCGTGCCAAGGGCACAAATCGTCCCACGCGACCGCATCGCTGATGCGGCCGCGTCATTTGCAAAATGACTTCCCCACGCGTCCGCGTCACCCACGCGACCGCGTGGCCCTGGATTTCGACGTAACAAGGTGTATGGCCAAAAGTTGAGCTGGAATTGGGCTGGACTCGTGCTGGAAGCCCAAGCCCTACCACGCGACCGCGTGCCCCACGCGGCCGCGTCATTTTAAGAAAAAGGCCACCCTCGCGATCGCGTCGACCATGCGACCGCGTCACCCTGGATTTTGGCAATACTAAGTTTTGAACAGAGAGTTGTGCGACCGCGAGGCTGCACTCGCGCCACTAGCACAAATCAAGTCACGCGATCGCGTGCCCCACGCGTCCGCGTCGCCTAACCTTATTGCGCACCACGCAACCGCGTCACCCACACGACCGCGTCGCCAGCGTCGCACAACCTCTCCAGATTAGTGCCAATTTTCTTATCTTTTCTTCTCCGAATCCTTATTCTTCTTATCTTTTCTTATTTCTTTCTTCTTCCTTTCTTATTTTCTCTCACTTCCATTCTATTTTATTTAATTTATTTGCATACTTTCATTCATTGCATTTTTTTTATTTTGTGCATATTTTTATTTTCTTTTCTAAATTTGTTATTTTGGTGTTAAAAATTTAATTGGGAAATTATTTTCTTGTAAATTATTACGAAATTGTTTGACAATTATATATTACTTTTTGAAGGGTTGCTTGCATGTTCAATTTAATACTTTCAATAGCTTATTTACCATACATGCTATGTGTTTGTGAAAAAGCCCATATGGCATTATGCACTTCTCTATTATACTTTATACTATTCAATGCTTGCTTTTCATAAACTCCCTTTACTATTTTATGAATTGAATATAATTGTCAATACAAACATGGTGATTTATTACAAGTGATGCTTGGTCTATGCTACTCATGCCCTTTGCCGGCATGCCAATAAACACCTTGCATTCACTTGTCCTTATATGCATTAGCTATTTTCAATTGATGGCTTTTCACATGTACTCGTGAGCATGTGTTAATGTCAATTACATCCTACTGTGCATCCATCACCACTCTTCCGTTCTCTTCCTTGCTATATATCTATTTGAATTTAATTTACTTTCTCTTCCCTTCTTCAGGATGGCCACCAAGGAAAGAAAGGAGAAAGCTACTCCCAAACCGCCGGCAAGGAAAGGAACAAAAAGAGCTCAGCTGAGAAACCACAACCCCCATCCACTTGCACATCTCAGCATGCACCGAGAATGGTGCAATCTTTAAGTGTGGGGAGATCGATACCGATCTCCATGGGTTAGTTATTTCTTGACTCAACACCAAAAATTTTTTATTTTATTTGTTTGTTCATTGTTGCATTTGCATAATTGATTGCATATTTGTTTGATTTTTTGTATATTTTACCACTTGGTTGAAGTAATATTTTCTTTTCCAAGAAACCTTTTAAAGTATTTCACTAATTTGAATAAAATTTATTGTTACACTTGTTTGAAGAAATATTATATTGGAACATGGTTTAGAGCTCGAACACACAAAACCTGTAAGATTTTTGAGCCTAATTGATTGGTTGCATTTTATCAACCAATAATTTATTTTTGATGTGTGTTTTTCTCTCTAAAATTGTGATCTTTGTCTTGCTTGATTCTATATTTCCATTATTTGATGTATACATGTACTTACATGATTGAGGCCTTTGTTTCACTGAGCTCACATACCCATATGGACTTTCCTTTCATTATCCCTTGCAAACCAATTTTGAGCCTATTGCAACGCCAACCGCGGAACATCCTTCTCTTACACTTCATCTCACAAAGTTCTCTAAGTTGATCATTCATTTCAAGCAAGTCATATTCGAGTGGGATAATAAAGCTAATAGAAATGAATTTCACCAACTCACATGTAGAAGTAGATGACAACCTAGGCAAAGAAGCTCCCAAGGATCTCGGCAAAGCGTATCCCATCCTCCGTTTTCTACGGACCTCTACCTCCTCACAAGATTTCTTAATTTCAATCCTTTGTTCATCAATTTTATCTTCTTCACCAAGAAGATTTGACGCTTGATCTTTAATTCCAAGGGAACCCAATTCTTGCTCTATCCCATCCAATTCTTCATATGGGATATGCTTTGGAGGATGTGCACTTTCCTCCTCAACATCAACTTCAATCTTGTTGGAGGGATTTTCTATGACCTTAGATTCCCATGGAGACTCCACATCTCCTAAATCTTCAACCATTTCTTCCTTGTCTTCATCAATCATAGGTTCCTCCAATTGTTCCAACACAAAGCAACAATCCTCATTTTTCACCGAAGTTTTCAATATCTCCTTCATGCTATGCTCTTCAAACGATTCTCCACATGTGGCCATGGGAGTTCCTTGAGTGCTCAAGCATTGGGAGCCTAGTCGGTTTATCACCTCATCCAAGGCGGCCAAGGATTCTAGTGCCTCCCTTTGCATTTCTCTTTGTTCTTGAAGTAGCAAAGCGAGAGAATCATCAATTGGAGTTTGGGGTGAATATGAGGGTTCATTATTTTGGAGGAAGGGTGATAAACCCCATTTTTAGGGTTTATCCTGTGCTTAATCTAGTGGATTTTATCCACTATTCTCACACTTATTCATGTAATTCGCATGTTTTACATTTTTCTTCCTGATTCTGTGCTTTGATTGAAAACATGCTTCTTTGGCCTTAAATTTACTAATTATTAATCCTCTCTTATTATCATTTGATGCCTTAATCTGTGTGTTAAGTGATTTCAGGGTTTATAGGGCAGGAATGGCCTCAGAGGATGGAAAGGAGCATGCAAAAGTGGAAGGAATACAAGAAGTTGGAGAAATTGCTAAGCTGTCCAGCCTGACCTCTTTGCACTCAAATGGCTTTAACTTTAGCTACAAAGGTCCAAACGACGTGGTTCCAGTTGCGTTGGAAAGCTAACGTCCGGGGCTTCGATTTGATATATAGTTTGCCATAGCTTCCCTGACGCCAGGCGACGCGAACACGTGGGTCACGTGGACGCGTGACCTGGCAGGAACACAACCTGCGCGGCTGCGTGAGCCATGCGGCCGCGTCACTTTTTCGCAACCTGTACGTACCAGAATACGCTGGGGGCGATTTCTGGGCTGTTTTTAACCCAGTTTGCGGCCCATAAAACACAGATTAGAGGCTATAAAGTGGGAGAATCCATTCATTCATGAGGAGGCTCTCACATTCACAATTTTAGGAGTAGATGTAGTTTTTAGAGAGAGAGGCTCTCTCCTCTCTCTTAGGATTAGGATTTAGGATTTCTCTTAATTTTAGGAGTGACTCTCAATCCCAGGTTCAACGTTCTTTTAATTTATATTCATCTTTTTACTTTCAGATGCTTCAATGCTTGTATTAGATATGTTGCCTAATTGGCTTATGCTACATTCATGTTATGATTTTCTTAATTAATATTATTTGAGGTAATTCAGATTTAAGATTGCTTTTCTCTGTTTAAGATTGCTTTCAATTTAATTTAGATATTTTTCTCCCTTTTGGCCTTGGTTAAATAATTGGTGACTCTTGAGTTATCAAACTCATTGTTGATTGAGAATTGGAATTCTTCAAGAATTAATTCATCCACTTAACTTACCTTCATAGTTAGAGGTTAATAAAGTGGGAGAAAAATCCAATTCTCATTACAATTGATAAGGATAACTGGGATAGGACCTCCAGTCTTCATACCTTGCCAAGAGTTTATTTTATAGTTATTTATTTATTTTATTTCTTCTTATGCAACATACTGCTCCCTAATTTCTCAAAACCCCAAATTTACAATCTCCATAACCAATAATAAGAACATACCTCCCTGCAATTCCTTGAGAAGACAACCCGAGGTTTGAATACTCGGTTATCAATTTCAAAGGGGTTTGTTACTTGTGACAACCAAAACGTTTGTACGAAGGGATTTTTGTCGGTTTAGAGACTATATCTACAACGCGACTGTTTTTATGATATTCTTTACTGGCAAAAGTCCTAACGTCAATACCCTACTTGGGACTCCAGTCTCTTGATGTTTTCTCCTTGGTTTTTGATATTGGCTCGCACTTCTTCCTTAAACACCTTATTGTCTTGGACTTCTCTGCATAAATCTTCAAGTAGAGTCTCAATCTTTGAAAGTCTATCCTCTGTTAGTGATGATGGATTGGGGTTAGGTGGGTGTTTATAGGCTCTCTGTGAGGTATGTTAGTGAATTGCATTGTTGTTGGAGTTGAGGTTGTGGCGTCTCTGGTCTTGACCTTGGTCTTGTTGATTTCCCCAACCAAAGTTGGGGTGATTTCTCCATCCAGAGTTGTAGGTTTTGGAGTATGGGTCATGGATTTGTCTAGGTGAGTTTCCAACATAGTTGGCTTGTTCCCAGTCACCTTCTTCTCCTATATTCACTCCTTCTTGAGTTGGTGATGAAGTGATGACTGTTGCAACTTGGTTTTCCTCCACCTTCTTAGCGAGATCTGCTAGCTACTTGGTGATCACCTTATTTTAAGCTAGCAATGCATCCATGTGGTTCAGCTCCATTACTCCTCGAGTGTTACTTCTTTCAGAGGCATAGAAGTAGTCATTCTCAGCTACTGTTTCAATGACATCTATGACTTCTTCAATGTTTTTCTTCTTGTTTAGAGAGCCCCCTGATGAATGATCTACAGTCTTCTTTGACTCATAAGAAAGACCTTCATAGAAAATGTGAAGTTGCACCTATTCATTGAACATATCTGGTGGACATCTTCTTGTTAAGTCCTTGAACCTCTCCCATGCCTCATAGAGAGTCTCACCATCTTGTTACTTGAAAGTCTGCACCTCAGCTCTCAGCCTATTAATTCTTTGAGGAGGGTAGAATCTTGCCAAAAATTTGTTCACCACATTTTCCCAATTTGTCAAACTCTCCTTTGGAAAGAATTCAAGCCACTTGGATGCCTTGTCCTTGAGTGAAAAAGGGAACAACAGCAGCCTATAGACATCCGGGTGGACTCTATTAGACTTCACAGTGTCACAAATTCTCAGGAAAGTGGTTAGATGTTGATTGGGATCTTCTTGAGCACTTCCTCCAAATGAGTAGTTGTTCTGAACAAGGGTGATGAGCTGGGGTTTTAGTTCAAAGTTGTTGGCATGTATGGTAGGCTTCTGAATGCTACTTCCATAGTTTCCTGGATTTGGATTGATGTAGGAGCCTAGAACTCTCCTTTCTTGCCCAGCAAGATTTGCAGGGCCTTCTCTAGCATGGTTGTGAGCCTCTTCTTCATGATTGTTTTCCAAGTTCTCTTCCTCTTCCTCAGCACTAACAACTCCTTTCCCTCTTGCTTCCCTCCTTAATCTCCAAAGGGTTTTCTCAGGTTCTGAATCGAAGAAAGTTGAGGTTCCCCCTCTTCACCCTGTCATACAACTAACAAAACACGTAGTAAGAGATAAAATGAAGAGGTTATTCTTGTTAGAGTGATTGTTAGTGTGAGTGATGCAAATTATCAAATAGTTAGTGAGTTAGTGAGCAGAATTGTAGATAATAACAAAGAAAGAAAGAAAAAAAGAGAGGGTATAGAGGATGAGGAAGAAGTTAAACAAAGTGAAAATAAATGACTGAATAAAGTAAACAAACAAAGGAAAAATGCTCAATCTAGTAAGCTTCCAACATAATCATTGTTGATACAAAATCAATCCCCGACAACGGCGCCATAAACTTGATGCACGAAAACTTGTCTCTCAACAAATTTCCCTTTGGCAAGTATACCGAATTTGTCGTCAAGTAAAAACTCACAATAGAGTGAGGTCGAATCCCACAGGGATTGATTGGTCAAGCAACTTTAGTTGGAAGAGTATGCTAGTTGAGCTAAACAGAGTGTAGTTTGAGAATTGTAGAAAATTAAATGACGGAAAAGTAAATAGCAGAAAATTAAGTGCAGAATCTTAAATGGGGATTTGGGGGTAATGAGCATGAAAATAAATGACAGAAAATAAAGAGAATGGGTAAGATCAAAAATGGAGAATTCATTGGGCTCAGGAGATGTTGTATTCTCTGGATCAAGTTCATTTTTATCTCTTCCTCAATCAATGTATCTATTGATCTCCTTGGAAATCTTAGATGATTAGATTCCAATTCCTTGTTAATCCAATCTCTCTAAGCTTGAACAATTGCCCAATTCCTTGATTTAATTGCTCATGGAAAGAGATGAAGTATGGTCACTAATTATACCACATGTATTTCCAAATCAAAGTGTTGGGAGGATTACATGTCACTATATCCGCCCAAACCCCAATTTGGTCCAACATGAGAAAGCATTTCTAGCATGATCTCCTCATCCCTTTTCCAAGGCTCAGAGGAGATCCAATTATGGAGAGTTTCTTTTCCAATACAACTAACCAATTGAATTAAGATCGAAAGCTTTCTAGTAAACCAAAAGAGAAGAAAGAAGAAGAGAATGAAAACTATAATTGATCCATCAAATTACAACAGAGCTCCCTAACCCAATGAAAGGGGTTTAGTTGTTCATAGCTCTAGAAATGGAAAATGGCAGAAAATAATACATCATGCTAAAAGTGCAGAAAAGTAAATATACAAGGTGTAGTTCTCCAAA
>NC_029775.3:34335976-34336315 GCF_000817695.3 Arachis duranensis
AATTGAGGGACCTGAGCAAAAATCTGATTCAGAGACTAAAAAGGACTCCAGATGCTGTTGGATTCTGACCTCCCTGCACTCAAAGTGAATTTTCTGGAGCTACAGAAGCCCAATTGGCGCGCTCTCAACGGCGTTGGAAAGTAGACATCCTGGGGTTTCCAGCAATATATGATAATCCATACTTTGCCCAAGATTTGATGGCCCAAACCGGCGTTCAAAGTTACCATCAGAATTTCCAGCATTAAACGCCAGAACTGGCACAAGGATGGGAGTTAAACGCCCAAACTGGCACCAAAGCTGGCGTTTAACTCCAAGAAGAGTCTCTACACGAAAATGCTT
>NC_029775.3:34336406-34336821 GCF_000817695.3 Arachis duranensis
TAGATTTTTATGTCATTTACTCATCTCTGTAAATCCTAGGCTACTAGTTCTCTATAAGTAGGACCTTTTACTATTGTATTATCATCTTTTGATCACTTTATCTTCATTGTTATGCTATCTTAGATCATTGGGAGGCTGGCCTCATGGCCATGCCTAGACCTTGTTCTTATGTATTTTCAACGGTGGAGTTTCTACACACCATAGATTAAGGTGTGGAGCTCTGCTGTACCTCGAGTATTAATGCAATTACTATTGTTCTTCTATTCAATTCCGCTTGTTCTTGTTCTAAGATATCACTTGTTCTTCAACTTGATGAATGTGATGATCCGTGACACTCATCATCATTCTCACCTATGAATGTGTGCCTGACAACCACCTCCGTTCTACCTTAGATTGGGTGGATATCTCTTGGATT
>NC_029775.3:34337319-34338534 GCF_000817695.3 Arachis duranensis
GCCGTTGCCGGGGATTGTTGAGTTTGGACAACTGACGGTTCATCTTGTTGCTTAGATTACGTATTTTTTTCAGAGTTCTTAAGAATGAATTCTAGAGTTTCAAGATGATCTGTTGAAGTTTGGCTGGCTGTGAAGCCATGTCTAAATTTTATTGGACCGAGGTTTCAACTTATCATCACAAGAGCTTGTTGATTTCTATCAATCTTGCTGTTGGAGCAGTGATCTGCTAAGGCTTGGCTGGCCTTTGGCCATGTCTAGTGTTTTGGACCGAAGCTTTCTTTGAAAGCTTGGCTGGCTGTGAAGCCATGTCTAATTCCTGGACCGGAGTCTTAGACTAAACATTGCATGATTCCTGGAATTTTCATTAAGAATTTTGATATCTTTATGTTCTTTTTCCACTTAATTTTCGAAAAAGCACAAAAAAATTTACGAAATCATAAAAACCAAAAATATTTTTCCTGTTGAGACTCTATTCTCATTTTATGTTTGGTGTCAATTGCATGTTTCTATTCTTCTTGCATTCATGCATGTATCTTCAAGTTGTTCTTGATGATTTCATTGCTCTGATTTTTAAATTCTCTTGACTTGAGTGTTTATGTGCATTTTTGTTAGTGTCAGTAGTATACAAACTGCTAAGTTTGGTGTCTTGCATGCATTATTATTTGATTTTAGTTGCATTTTGATTATTCCTCACTATTAAAAATCCAAAAATATTTTTAATTTGTGTCTTTTAAAGTCAATAATACAGAGAATTGAAGATTCAGAACATACAGCAGAGGAAGTATACAGAAAAAGCTGGGCGTTCAAAACGCCCAGTGAAGAAGGACAGACTAGCGTTTAAACGCCAGCCAGGGTGCCTGGTTGGGCGTTTAACGCCCAAAAGGGTAGAGTTTTGGGCGTTAAACGCCAGAATGTGCACCATTCTGGGCGTTTAACGCCAGGATGGCACAAGAGGGAAGATTTTGTTTTCAAAGCAAATTTTTTTCAAGTTTTCAAAATCTTTTCAAAATTAAATCTTTTTTCAAATCATATCTTTTCAATCAAATCTTTTTCAAATTCAATTTCTTTCTATTTTCAAAGATACTTGCTATCAGTTAATGATTTGATTCAACATTTCAAGTATGTTGCCTTTTCTGTTGAGAAAGGTTTAATGTTTGAATCATATCTTTTCTTGATAGCCAAGTCATTAATTTTCAAAATCAAATCTTTTTAAAA
>NC_029775.3:34342558-34343043 GCF_000817695.3 Arachis duranensis
AAGAACCATGACCAAAGTGTGAACCCGGATCCAAAGAATTGGCTTACTATGGTTCGGGGAAAATACTTGGATTTTAGTCCGGAAAATGTAAGGTTGGCATTCAACTTACCCATGATGCAAGGAGATGAACATCCTTACACTAGAAGGGTCAACTTTGATCAAAGGTTGGACCAAGTCCTCACAGTCATATGTGAAGAGGGCGCCCAATGGAAGAGAGATTCAAGAGGGAAGTCGGTTCAACTGAGAAGGCATGACCTCAAACCTGTGGCTAGAGGATGGTTGGAGTTTATCCAACGCTCAATCATTCCCACTAGCAACCGGTCCGAAGTTACTATAGACCGGGCTATCATGATTCATAGCATCATGATTGGAGAAGAAATAGAAGTTCATGAGGTGATATCCCAAGAACTTCATAAGGTGGTGGACAAGTCCTCTACCTTGGCAAGGTTAGCCTTTCCTCACCTCATTTGTCACCTCTGTTATTC
>NC_029775.3:34345523-34357702 GCF_000817695.3 Arachis duranensis
AGCTTGCCATGGAAAGGAGTAAGAAGGATTGGATGAAGACAGTAGGAAAGCAGAGAGACGGAAGGGACAAGCATCTTCATACGCTTATCTGAAATTCCTACCAATGAATTACATAAGTATCTCTATCTTTATCTTTATGTTTTATTCGTATATCATCATTCATATCCATTTGAGTCTGCCTGACTAAGATTTACAAGGTGACCATAGCTTGCTTCATACCAACAATCTCTGTGGGATCGACCCTTACTCGTGTAAGGTTTATTACTTGGACGACCCAGTACACTTGCTGGTTAGTTGTGCGAAGTTGTGTTTATGCCATGGTATTAAACACCAAGTTTTTGGATTCATCACCGGGGATAATTTGTGTTGTGAAAAGTATTGATCACAATAACGTTGGCTTATAACCCTTTGTCCAATACAGTAGAGTTCACGTTAGTGTAACTAACGTGGCTCTTAACGTGGTTATGCCTCACCTTCGAGAGCGTTAGTGACACATACCTTTGTCACTAACGCTCAAAGTGCCCTTACTCTCCATGTTAGAGCTCACGTTAACTAAGTTAACGTGGCCACTAACGTGGTAGTAATGCCATCTTCCAACGTTAGTGACAAAGGTGAGTGTCACTAACGTTGGCTCATCAATCTCAGCTCTACGTTAACTTTCACGTTAGTGGTCTTAACGTGACCACTAACGTGGGCAATGCTAGTTGATCCAACGTTAGTGACAAAGGTGAGTGTCACTAACGTTGGCATTGTTCCTCTCTTCCACGTTAGAGTTCACGTTAACTAAGTTAACTTGACTCTTAAGGTGGCTCATTGCCAATTCCTGGAACGTTAGTGGTGTTCACATTTACCACTAACGTTGGAGCTTTCTTTTGTCTCCACGATAACTACCACGTTAACTTAGTTAACGTGGTAATTAACGTGGGCTTATGATGGCTTCGCGGGCGTTATTGGTGATCACTTTTCTCCTTAATGTTGCAAGCTATTTACCATTCCACGTTAGTGGTCACGTTAACTAGATTAACGTGAGTACTAACGTGGTTCTTCCTTGCTTCTTTTGTCCTGAAATCAAGCAAATAAAGTGCATCAAAGCTCTAGCCAAAGTCATGAGATTATGCATCATCAATTTATCATTCAATTCTAGCAAAATCCTCGTGAAATCATGTGAAATTCACAATAGTTGCTTGAATCAAGGTGTAAGTGTATTTTCATCCAAAACTTGCCTTATTCACTAAGAAGATGCATGAAACTACCTTAAAACAGTAAAGAAAAGGTCAGTGAAACTGGCCTAGATGCCCTGGCATCACTAACGTAGAGACCGAAAATTTATTTTGTCTCCGGCCTTCTTTCGCTACAAAATAGTCTCAAAAGTTTTAACTTAGTTTTAAAATCGTCATTCGGACGAAAATACTCCTCCCCTCTTCTTCCCCAAAATTAACCAGAAGCAAAAGCGCAGAAGCACAAGCAAACGTAAAAACATAAGGAGAAAGCAGAAGCAGAATAACAACAATCAAACAACAACAACTAGCAGAACAACAACAATAACAATAGATAATGGAATTAGAGCAACAACAAAAACAGAACCAAAAGCAGAAGCAAAAACAGAAGCAGATAGAAGCAGAAGCAACCAAAGCATCAACAACAACAATGGAATAAAAGGAATAAACAGAAACAACCAGTAGTATCAACAACAACAACAACAATGAAATAAATAGAAGCAAAACACCTTCCTTTAAATTTGAAAAATTAAAAAAAAAATTGAAACAACATTGCAGGGGAAGGGCTGCGACGGTGGTGGGGGAGGAGGGGTTGTGGCGGTGAACTGTAAATCACGAGGGGAGGAGAACTGCGGTGGTGGTGACGGATCGCATGGAAAGGGCTGCAGCTGTGGTGGCAACGCCACGAATTGTCACGAGAACGGCGATGCGGTGGCGGCAGGCTGCAAATCGCGACTAAGAGGGCACTGTGGTGGTCGGCGGCGCTGCGAATCGCGACGAGGATAAGGGTGTGGCAACGAGAATGGCTCCGTTCCTCTTTTTTCTTTCTCTCTCTCTCTGCTCTCTACTCTCTTGCCGTTAGTGTAAGTGTGTGCTGAGGAAAAAAGGAGCAGCGATGAAGAAGTAGCGGTGGCAGCGAGGAGCACCGGCGACGGCGTAGAGCAGCGACTTTCCCCCTTCTCCCTCTTCCCCCTTTTCCCTCTTCTTTGAAAACAACAACCACCCGAAAAGTGCGACCTTTCCTAAATCCCTTCCCCTTTTCTCATTTTATATATATATATATATTTGGTTAAAGATAATTTGGTAATAAAAAATAAAAAATTTAGTAAAAATGACGATTTTAAAACCATGTTAAACCTTTGGGATTATTTTGTAGCGAAAAAAGACAGGATACGAAAATAAATTTTCGACTTCTACGTTAGGAACCAAAATCGTATTTGACCCTTAATTTAACTACTTCTTCTTAGGCTTAGTTTGGGTAAACAGCTTAATTAAGTTTTTTTTTTAAAATAACTTAAATATACATGTTTTTATTAAAAATAGCTTATAAATAAGTTATTTTGTATTTAGTTTTTTAATTTTAAAGTGTTTATTTTAAAAGAAATGTAATTAAAAAAATTTATTATAAAAGAAGTCATCTTTTTAACTTCTCTATAAACACTTAAATAGCTTTTTAAAAAATTACAATTTAATTTTAAAAATTACATAAGACATTAATATTATATTTTTTCTTAACCTAAAAGTAAAAAAAAAATTACTTATAACCCTATTCAAAAAGACCTAATAATCTACAAATTATGTTATATTTACTCGGCTCCATTCTTTTTCAAAAAATGTTAAATAAATAAATCCTAAGTCTAGCATTTTATTTAGTTTATATTTAATTTCATATTCTATCCATAACAAATAACAAATTATTTGTTTGGTCATTTAGTATTTTTACTCATTAAATTATTGTAGATTTTTCTTGAGAGTTGAGACCAACCCTGATTATAGCCCTGATATAACGCAACCAATTAATTAATATTTAATAGGCAATGATACGTTATTATATTATAGGATTTATTTATGTTGTATTCTAATTTCTAAAAATTCATGTTAAATTTATAAATTGAAATTTTTTATTAAAAATATAAAATATTTAAATTTTAATATATTTATTTTATATTTATTTATTAAATAAAAATATTTAAAATTTTTACTAATAATAAATTTATAATGTACATAATAGTTAAACTCTATATTATATTAGTAATACGTTAATCCTCCAATACTTTTTTTAGAGATAAGCCTCAATGTAGTCCTGAAGTTGCACTCGAGCCTTAAAGTAGTCCCTGAATTTAAAAGTTTCTCAGAGTTATCCCCGAACTTGCACTCCAGGACTCAAAGTGGTTCTTCCGGCCATTTCAGCACACGTGGCGCAACCGAAAAGCTTAGCTGGCAGTGTCGTTGACACCTGAGACTCACAGAAACGACGTCATTTTGGCTGTGGCGCCAAAATGACATGAAACGACGTCGTTTCACGCTCACTACGTCCCTCCCTCAACGTTTCCATAACGTTTTGTCTCCATCCTCACACAAAACAAACACAACACAGAGTGTGATTTCTTCTTCTCCTTCCGTCAATCTCCAATGGCGCATGTGCTCCTCCATTAACCGGACCGATTTCAGTGGAAGACGTTGGCTCTGGAGCATCGCTGCTTTCCTCTCCTTCATACACAAAGTTGGGCAACCTTGTTTCTCTGAAAGAGGTAAGCCAAAAATGAAAAAAAAATGTGGTTCCTCTGTTTTTTGATGTTGTTGTTCATCTAATATTCACAAAGTTCAGGCCTTTTTTTGATTGTCATTGGTGGATATGAACGCCTCTGTTCTGTTCTCTGTGTTAGGATTTGATCACTACTAGCTTTCGTAGTGGTTTGGCCAAGCAAAATTGTAGAATATGAGTGTTTCTTGTGTTTTGATGATATGAAAACGTGTTCTCTATGTGTTAGGGTTTACTGCTCTTAGTGGAGGAGTTTCCAAACTGTTAATGTGTTTGAGGAGAATGACTCTGATCAATGTATTTGTTTAACAGAGTTTGCATGATCACAGTAGAAGTAAAGATTTTTAGGGAGTTGAAATTTTTTGTAACTCTGATAATGGATTCTGAACTTGACTGATTAGTGAGAGTGATGATGAAAATTATAGAAGAGAAAATTCATGAATGGTTTTAAATGATGATAAGCCATTATATGAAGTTTAGCTGAAATGTGTTTCTGTGTTTTATGTGCTTCATTTAACTATTTTTCTCTTGGAATATACAATTATGATACTGGTTAGCTTTTCATAGAATACTTTTGGGAACTTTTTTTTTTTTGCCAAAAAGTTTCCAATGACTACAGTTTTTCGAATAGAAAAAAAAGTCCTAATTTATATTATTACTATTCTTGAATGTCTTGAAGGCGTGAGGAAGCACTGCCCATATTCAAGAGGAGATTCTTAGGTGCCTTGCTGGAGTTTTCTGCTCAAGAATTGCAGGTTCAGGTACATTGGTTTTTGTCAATGATCTTCTTTTCAAACATTTTATTTATGGCATATAGGCACAATTGTATCATATGGCATGTAGGCACAATTGTATCCTTTTGTCTTCTGATTCTATTTTCCTCATCAATCATTTTGGTTCCGAATGTCCATGCTTATCCAAAAATAAATAGCTTCACTCATAGTTAAGCACACCTAGTTAGTGTTTGAAAATGGTTCTTGTGATACAAATATAGTCAGCACTTATATAATATCAGCTCCATTATCAAATATCTCTAGAGTTCTATTAAAAATGTCAAAAATACTCTGATAAATTGATAATAAGCTATGAGTTAGCCTCATATGATCGCATGACTTAAAGCTAGCACCTCCATTAGGAAAGAACCTGGTGAAAGCATGAGAGTCCATTTTAACTATGTAAAACTAAGTAAACATTTATCAATAACACTAGAATCTGTGGCGATTGGCACTTTCAATACTCATAATTTTCACCTTACAATTCTCAGTCGGATTTTTTAAACCAAAAAATTTATTCCACAATAATTAGAAATTAGGTCAATAATAGTAGTTGATTGTCTTTAATGACCAAGGTTAACTTTTTGAACTTTGATGTAGCAGGGTTTGAATTGCCTTGTTAATTTATATCAATTCTACACTTGTACCTATCTAGTTTAGAATTTTGCAACCTCCATATCAGGTTGGGCATTGTATCATTCCTAAGTCATCCCTCTTATTGTGATTTTTTAGCTAAAAATGGTGAGTTTAAGTATATAGTTACAACATAGAAACCACCAAAAATATGCAAAAGTAATCATAAAATTAGTGTATGAATTTCTCTTTTCGATTTCCATTTCTGGAAGCATGCCGCTTTATACACCAATATATTACCTAGCCAAAGTACAATTCAAAGTATCGGCTAAAGGTTCCAAACAAGGCATATTTAGCAATTTAGTAAGTTAACCTAATTTCCATAGAATTTCAGCTATTATTACTATTCTTGAATGTCTTGAAGGCTTGAGGAAGCATTGCCTATATTCAAGAGAAGACTCTTAGGTGCCTTGCTAGAGTTTTCTGCTCAAGAATTGCAGGTTCAGGTACATTGGTTTTTGTCAATGATCTTCTTTTCAAACATTTTATTTATGGCATGTAGGCACAAGTGTATCCTTTTGTCTTCTGATTCTATTTTCCTCATCAATCATTTTGGTTCCGAATGTCCATGCTTATCCAAAAATATGAGTAATTTTTTTGTTTATGTAATTTTTTGCTGCTATTTAATATTATTGTACTGCTATTATTACTTATTATGAGTAGAAATTATTACTTATTATGAGTGAGAACTATTACTCTTCCTATTTTTATAAGTAAAAAATTGTGTTTTATTCCTATCACACACATAATGGCTTAAATCGCTTGCTACAGGTGAAGCGGAGCTGGTGATGGATTTTCTTTTATAATAGTATACATTATTCTGTTTTATGAGTAGTGTTAGGAGTGGTTGGTTTATCTTGTGTGTGTGTGTGCTTTTTTGTGTGTCATAGTTGTTGTGGTTTAAAGTGTAATTATTGTGATTTGATAAAATCATGTGATTCGTAGACATTATCCAAAGAATGGATAATGAATCAAAGATTTGTTGTTTTTTATTTTTTGGTTTTGGGTTGAGTTTGTACAGACTAACTAAAAAAAAACTAATAATAGTCTAATAGGTTTTAGTTGAATATTCCATACATATATTTACTCATATTTCCAATCTATTACTAGCAGTGATGTCTGATTTCAAACAATGGGTGTGATCAATTAATTTTTTTTTGTAAATATTGGCAGATGGGTGATCCGTTAATTATGATTATATTTCACCATGAAGGGTCATTTATCATAGAGACCGATGGGAGTATGTCTTACAACGGTGGAGAGACTTGTGAGTTGCCGGATATTGATACAGACACGCTGGATGTATTCTTCGTCCGAGACTATCACAAGAAAATTGGGTATGACAAGGTTAGCCAAAATTGGTGGCTGGTGCCTAATCGGCCTATGCAAACTGGTTTAAGAGCAATAGCAGATGATAATGAGCTGATGGAGATGTGTTACCTGGCTCAGTAGAATAAGGGGTTATTCATGTGTACTACAAATATGGAGTATCTGAGCCTGTGTATATTGAGGATGCAGAAGGTATGCAATATTTATAGGTTGTCACTTAAAATGATGTTTACACACTGGGCTGCTGATTATATATGCTAAATTAATCTATTGTGACTTAAAATGATGTTTATACACTGGTTGTGACTTAATACTTCTTAGTTATAACAAGTCACTTGTTGTTACTTATTAGTTACCTATTGGGTGTGTTTCAACATGATGATAATAACACATGGCTGCTGTCTATAGTTGCTGAATTAATCTATTGTGACTTATTTATACAGTGGTTGTGACTTAAGAAATTCTAAGTTATTTAGTGTCAACCTATTTATTGTAGTTATCTATCTGATGTTAATACATTGGGCTGCTGTCTATATATGCAGAATTAACTCTGGACTGATTATATGCTACATCATGTTCTGTCAATCTGTTGTTACTCATTTATCCTGTTCTGCATAATATTCTGTAATAGTGCTGTGTAGGGACTAGTTTGATGTCACTTACATAAGTGTAGGGACTAGTTTGATGTCACTTGAACAAGTCTAGGGACTATTTTGATGTCACTTATATAACTGTAGGGACAAATTTGCTGCCCAATAACAACTATCTAACCCCTTCTTTGGTATCTGAAACAGGGCCTTATAAATGCAGTTAAGGAGGTTTTTCCAGATGTGCATCACAGATTCTGTGTTTGGCATCTGTGGAAGAACTTCAACAAGCAATGGAAGGATCTCCAGCTTAGAGGGCTACTTTGGGATTGTGCAAGGTGTACTAGCCAAGATGGCTTCCTTGATATCATCAAAAAGATTGAAAGGGTTAATAAGGAAGCCTGGGAGTATTTGAACAAGTGACCTAGAGACTCTTGGAGCCGGGCATTCTTCAGTAATGCACCTAAAATAGATAACATCTGCAATAATGCCTGTGAAGTCTTCAACTCCAGGATCAAAGATGCTAGAGCTAAGCCTATTATCACACTCTTGGAAGAAGTCAGAATGTATGCAATGAGATCGATAGCTAGGAACAAGGTGAAGCTGAATTCGAACACTGGAGTTCTACCTCCTATACAATGCAGCAGGTTAGAAAAGATACGGAAGGAATCAAAAAATTGGGTCCCGATGTGGTCTGGTGACGCAGATTATGAGAAGTTCGAAGTACATGGCTGGCCGACCAACATGGTTGTGGACTTGGGAAAGAGGCTCTGCACATGTGGTTTCTGGCAATTGAGTGGTACTGTTTTTTAAATTCATTGTCTTAGTCTTATTATCATTATCAACCTTTATTGTAGGCTTACTGTTGTTGTCTTCGTTGTTGTGTGAATGTTGTTTAGGGATGCCATGTGTGCATGCGTCTGCTGCACTGGCAAGGGCTGGTAAGAGACCGGAGGACTACTGTCACCAGTGGTTGACCATGGAAGCATATAACAACACATATACCTTCCATATCAATCCAATTCCAGGTCAAGCACTATGGGAGAAGTCACCATATAACAGACCACAAGCACCAAAATTTAGAAACAAGCCTGGACCACTCAAGAAAAAAAGAAGAAAAGATGCTGATGAGGAGCCAAGTGGGAGTAAGAAGTTAAAGACGAAGATGAAAAGAATATATAAAAAAGGTCGATATCGTTGTTGTGGCGAAGCAGAACACACGAGAAGGAACTGTCCAAAGAGGGCTGCTGCCGAAGAGGCTGCTGCAGCTGCAGAAGTTGCTGCTGCAGAGGCTGCCGTTGCACAACCCACTGCTGCTAATGGTGGTGAAGGTTAGGCCAACTCTTCTGCCCCTGTCCCAGAAGCCCCAACCGAAATCAATCTTGACCAAAGTCAACCACCCTCGGAAGCAATTGATGACTCTCAACAGGTTCACGAGCTTATATGATTTTAAATTTATCATACTCACATCCTTACATAGTTTACTAACTATGTTACATTTCTTGGCTGATAGGTTCTACCCTCACCTGTTAGGCGCCAAAGCTCCCTTTAAAAAGAAAGTTAGCCAAGGGTTGCGAAAAACCAGCTTCAGGAAGTAGCAATCCACCAGTAACCACCCCACCTGCTGCTACCCCACCAGGAAGTAGTCATACATCAATGAATCTCCCACCTAACCCTATGCAAGGTGCAACATAGGGAACTGCTACAAGGCTTGCAAATTTCATCAAGTTTGTGCCCAATCCTGGATTTAAGGCACCCAGACACAAAAAATGAAGATTAGGATGATTATGTTTAGGGAAAGCAGGCTATTTTTTTGTACCTATTTTGCTGATGTTATTTACAATACCTAAAACATTGTCCCAGTGTTGGGGATTTTAGGGAAAGTAGGCTATTTTTTTGTGATGTTGTTTACAATACCTAAAACATTGTCCCAGTGTTGAGGATTTTAGGGAAAGCAGGCTGTTTTTTTGTATCTATTTTGCTGGTGTTTTGGCTCTATAATGCCTTTTTTGAATCAAACATTACCAATATGAATATGAATTATGAATTATGATTTTATTCAATTGAGTTTTCTCAGCCTTTTCTTTATATATTATCCTCTGTTACAAATCTAAGACTAGTTCAAGTGCTGTCCATTTCTATTTCATTGAAAAGAGGTCCAGGAACAGAAGTATGCATATAATCAAACACCTTAATTTTTATTTCTTTCAAACAAAAGGATAGGAACAACTACATGAACAAGGAATGCATATAACATGCATGTCATTTGTTTTTTACTAGATACAGTTGACCCTGCTGCCTATCCAGCTTTAATACAAGAACACCAATTACAATCAGCAGCATGAACACAAACATCAAAATTCTACCCATTTTTAGAACCCTAATTTCAGCTTCTAATTTACCAAATTTCCAAGCCATCTTCATCTTCCATTCTTCATCATCAACTGAATGTCTTGTTCTATCATCACATGGCATGGCATCTTCCAAAACTTTATCAACCCACAAAAATAATCCACACCATTTCTTCCCAACGGTTTGCACATCAAAGAAAATTCAATCAGCAAAATTTATATCCTCCAATACAGCATTTAACAACAACAATACTTACATTGTAGTTTGGGCAACCCAAGAACGGTCTCCCTGGATTAGAATCTGTCCCTGACCACCGGAGCACCGGTCTCGACCCGCAGGCACACCATTCTGACAAACGAGCTTCTCTGTTTCTGTTCATTCTCCTCTTGTACTTCCAAATGATCGTGGGATGTTCGAGCTCCCAGCTGCATTGCTCGTGGTAGCCATAACCAGCGGGTTTCAGAGAGGGAGAAGAGAAGAACACAACACCAACGAGAAGAGAGTAGAGTGAACAATGTGGCCTTCAAATTTGGGGATTAGGGTTTTAACTAACCCTGAGGGACCAAATTGAGTCAGAAGAGTTTACTCTGCCACATCAGCTAGCCGTTGTGAGTCCCACGTGTCACCAAGGCTGCCAGCTAAGCTTTCCGGTTGCGCCACGTGTACTGAAATTGCCAGAAGGACAACTTTGAGTCCCAGAGTGCAAGTTCGGGGATGACTCTGAGAAACTTTTAAGTTCAGGGACTAGTTTGAGACTCGAGTGCAATTTTAGGGACTACATTGAGGCTTATCTCACTTTTTTTACCTTCCATGCATGCAAATTTGGTAACAGTAAAACCATGTCATTCAAATTGCGGCGAATAAATACATAAAATAAGGAGAGGGTAAATTTAGCATGTATAAATGAAAACTTCAAATGTGACAAGAAATGTACGAGCTAACTAGTAATAAATAAAGATCGTGAAAAAAGAGAGAAGCCAAAACAAGATTAAGGGTTGTTTGAAAAATTTTAAAAATAATTTTTTTAAACTTTTGACTTATAAAAAATATATTTATAATTTGATAATTAAAAAATATAATAATTGAGTTTAACTAGATTTCAATTATTGAAGTATAAATTGAAAAGAAAAGAAGTAAAAAGTTTTATTTCAAATTTTTGAGATATTGGTTCGTCAGAAAATCTGCTTCAAGGCAAACAAAAATAATACATAGATAAGTTTAAGTTAAGACAAATTTAGAATGTTATTTCGAGAATTAGAAGAAACATTAAAAAATAGTAACTAAGATATTACTAAGCTGATGAAAGATCTTGAGAATAAAACCATGAAAATTTCAGCATTATAACAAGAAATAGAAACATTCAAAAAAGATAATCAAGACAATGTTACTAAACTGGTGAATGATCTAGAAAAAAAATTCAAAATTCTTAATAGAGAAGCAAGAATTAGAAGAGGCATTGAAAAATAGTAACCAAGATATTGTTAGACTGACAAAAGATCTAAAAATAACAATGAAAACATATAATTTACAGTGCTCATAGTTGGAACCAGAAATCAAAGATGCTAAAGGAGAATTGAAAGAGAAGTTACAAGAATATGAGCTTCAGTTGGAATCATTAAGTAATAAGATTAGAGAGAATGAGGCCTCCTATAAATTTGAATATCAAAAGTAAAACCTAAAAGTTATCCAATTTCAAAAAGCTACAACTTTTCAGCTTAGTTCAATAAAGGTAAAATTACAAATGTGTTAATGTCAGTTATTTATTTATTTATTTACATCATTTCAAATCTTACAATTTAAAAAATTCAGATTTTGAAATTGTCTTAAAAAATTATTAAGGAGCATGTGCTAAATGAGTCAAAGCAATAAACACAAACATATCAAGACTCATCGATTCAAAAATTGGAAAAAATTAATTTAAATGTTAAATTGGGGAAAAAAATTTTGGACAAAATAATTTGATCAATGTTGTTCAAATCAAGATTTAGAAAAGATTAAATTGATGCAAGATTAATTTATCAACAGCCATCAAAATTAAATTGGGACAAGAGAGAAGAACATACGACTGAGAGGGGAGTCTCTTGTGATCGGCAACGCACAACAGGACAAGGAGAGAAGGCTGCCGACGATGACACAGGGATGGATGGCCGGGGAGGACGCCAATGACGTTACGGACATACACGGCAGGAGAAATCTCAAACGACCCCTTACACTTTACCTTCGCGCACGGGAGCTACATTGTAGAGGGATGAGACTAGTGACCGGGACAAATGATGAGGCAGACGTGGCAGCTGAAATTAATAGAGGGAAGAGTCACAATAATAAAAAAAAGATCAGTGATTGACTTACCTTTGTTCTGCTGGGGATCTCGCGCCAAAAACTGAAGGTTTATAGCGCATATTAATTTTGTTTGGGTTTTTTAGTGAAACAAAATCTCATTCCTCTAAAATTATTTGCTGCAGTGAGAGTTTAAAATCGCGTCATCTCAATTAGAACGGAGCTACATTACACTTCGAAAACTCCATCAATTTAACCAAATTGTGACCGTTTAAAAGAAAATTAGTAAAAAAATTGAATAAAATTTACCTCATTTTTTTTAGAACGCCCTACACTTTTCGTACACAAGTATTAATTACAATAATATTTTTAGGGCATCTAACTATCATATTTTATCACTATTCTATAAGATTGTCCCTTCTATATAATTTGATACTAATGAATATTAGTTACAACGACGTAGATATAT
>NC_029775.3:34358113-34363862 GCF_000817695.3 Arachis duranensis
TTTTATATTTTAAAATATATTTTAATAATTAATTTAGATATTTAGTGTTTATTATTTTTATAAATATAATATGATTGTTAATTAAAATATTAAAAATTTATTATACATTTTAACTAATTTCCACTCATTAATTACCATTAATATTTTAAAACAATAACATTAAAAAAAGTGGTCTACTAGTAATAATGTGATCATAAATATAGGCATCATTTGTTTTTATTTGAAAGAACATTTAATTTGACCTATTTAATTAGCTTCACCAAACTCATTCTTCTTTCCTTTCATGCACCACCGTTACTACACACTCAAACTTATACTAAAATGGCTACCACCATGTCTCCACTCACCACCGAAGAGCTCCACCACTTCCACAAAACCGACCGCAGCCTCTTCCGCTTCCTCATCTTCAAACTCCGCCGTGACATCACGCAATCCCTTCTTGTCATGGCCCTGTGGCTATGGCTAGAACACATTGGCTACCCTAACCTCATTCACACTATCATGCAACTACAAAACCAGCCTTCCCTCGTGGCCGCCGCGGTCGACGAGGCCGCCGCATGCCTTGTATTCCTCGAGACAGAAAACCTCAGCAGTGGCCTTGGCGGTGGCGGTGGCGGAGGCTTATTCTTAACGAAAAAGTTAATCCAAAGAGACATCTCAATTAGAATCTTCCATGAGAGAAGGTACACTGCACTTGCCGGAATCAAAAGCGTTCTTAAAAACATATGCAGTAGAATCTTCTTAGACATCTTGCATGGTAATAAAAATATTCTCCAAAAAAGAAATAAAAATAATAATCATCACAAATATGGCAACGTTCTTGTTATCACGTCATCAAAGAAAAGGCATAATAGTAATTTCACTAATTTGTCTACTTCCCCGGGTTTTCGCCACACTTTCTTTGGCGACATTATTGACATGATGATGACACCACCGCCGCAATTAGTAGAGGCATCATCTTCAAATCTCGGTTTGCTTCATGAGAATAATATATGGAATGGGAAGAGGCCCTCCGATGATGTTTGCAAAGAGGATAGAACAATGTTCTTGACATTCTCTAGAGGCTTTCCGGTGTCGGAGAAGGAAGTCAGAGAATTGTTTGGGGATGAATGTGTGGAGAGTGTAACCATGGGTGGCGGCGGAGGCGGCAACGATGGTCGCCAGAAATTGTATGCGGTGATGGTGCTAAAGAAGGTTGCCATGGTGGATCGGATTCTCAATGGTAAAAGGATTGCAAAGCATCATATTAACGGCAAACATATTTGGACTCGCAAGTTTGAATTTCACTCTTATTGTTAAGATGTATAAGATTATATATTTAATTAAGCACTAAGTTATTGGTTCAAAATGAAGTACTTATTGTTAGGAATTATAATCTATGTTATATTATATTTGTGATCCTTCTTAATCAGCAGAATTTTTCTTTCTGCACAACTTTGTTTAATTTGTATCAGTGTAATGCTTCCATTATAAGCGAAGCAAGAAATATGTATATGGTATGGCTATCATATATATTATGGTGAGTATGATGGATATAAATTACACTTAAAGGTTATACTTTTATTATTTGATAATATTTTAAATTTATTTACATTATTATTTTTTATGTTATTTTTATATTAAAAATATTATCAAATAATAAAAACGTATAACTTTCATTTAAGTTATATTTTCCAAATGTAACGGCCTGGCCCAAACTCCTGCGGGTCGACCAGGCTTGAGCATTACCCGACCCGGACGATAGGGCGAAGCGTTCCCAAACCGACTCTGACACGCGTCATGAACAGCTCATCCGCAGCTATGAGGAAACGCCTTAGAGAAAGTGGGCCTGCCCCCACAGGGCCCACATCTGACACGATATATAAGGGGAAGGACAACCCTTCCCCCAAGGTACGTCACACTTTCCCACCTAACCATTTCTCCGCCTGCACACTAGCTGACTAGAGCGTTGGAGTGTCTTTGCAGGTGGCACCCCCTCTCTCTCCTTTCACAACAAGTGCTCGGCTACTCGGCAAACCCAAATCTAGCACGACCGTGATTGAGGCGTTCTCACTCCCTCCAATTACCACCCGATCTATCCGGAAACCGACAACCGAACATTGGCGCCGTCTGTGGGGACCAAACGCTTAAATGGAAGTCGCGCTGAGTCCCGGAGACCAAGCCCGAGGAGCCAGAGCGGAGGGGGTAGCCTCCGTCGCCTCACTAAGGGGTCGGCGGAGGTCCCCCCGACAACACACAGAACAGCACACGAGGACACGACCCTTCGGGGGAACGGGCGGTGACAGCGCCATAATAATGCAGGAGCTACGCCATAGGGTCCAGAACCTAAAGCGACAGTTGGCCGACCAGGAGCGGGACGGACGAACCACCGATCCCAGCTACACCCCATCCCTCAAAAGCGAAGAGGGGGACTCCCACCGAAGCCGCCCGCGGCGTACCCCCGCATCCCGAACGGAAGCGGAGAGCCCGCGCGAGGAGTCTCTGATCCCGAGAAGACGAAATGACACGATCATCTACTCCTGGGGCAGGTTAACCCGCCGAGCGGCACGAGATCGCGAAGACGAGGAAGGGAGATCCGCGAGGACACGACAACCTGATAATGGGCGCCACCCCATTCCACCGATCTATCCTCGAAGTCCGGTTGCCGAAACACTTCGACAAACCAACGGACATGAGATACGACGGAACTCAAGACCCTCTAGAACACCTCACGGCCTTCGAGGCCAGGATGAACCTGGAGGGAGTAGGGGACGAGGTAAGATGCCGTGCCTTCCCGGTAACCTTAGCGGGACCCACGATCAGGTGGTTTAACGGCCTCCCTCAGGGATTCATCTACCGTTTCTCGGACATCAGCCGTGCATTCCTGGCCCAATTTACAACACGAATAGCAAAGGCAAAGCACCCGATCAACCTTCTGGGGGTAACCCAGAGACAAGGAGAGCCGACCAGGAGGTACCTGGATCGGTTCAACGATGAATGCTTGGAAATCGACGGTCTAACCGATTCGGTGGCCAGCCTTTGCCTGACGAACGGCCTCCTCAACGAGAACTTCCGAAAACATCTTACCACGAAACCGGTCTGGACGATGCACGAGATCCAGACGGTAGCCAAAGAGTACATAAATGACGAGGAAGTCAGCCGAGTTGTGGCCGCCAATAAACGGCAGTCCGTCTATAACCAAGCTCGGCAACCGGGTAACGGAGAAAGAGCAAAGGAACAAGCCAGGGAGGAGGCACCAAACAAGGCACCCAGGCCGTTCCTTCGGGTCGGGAAATTCACTAACTACACCCCACTCACTCTCCCCATCGTAGAAGTCTACCAACAAATAGCTGAGAAGGGAATTCTGCCGAAACCCCGACCACTCAAGGACCATACGGGAGGAAACAAGAACCTCTATTGTGACTACCACAAGGGTTATGGCCACCAAACGCAGAACTGTTTCGACCTGAAGGATGCACTCGAACAAGCGATAAGAGAAGGTAAACTAGCAGCATTCTCTCACCTTATCAGAGAACCGAGGAGGCGCTACCGCGACCAAGACGAAGAAGGCAAAACCCACTCGGCGAAACGGCGACAAGAGCCAGAAGAAAGGGACCACGGCCTCACTGTGATAAACGTGGTGACAGCCAAAAACGCCGCGCCAAAATCCCGATCGGCACACAAGAAAGATGCTAAGGTCTTGACGGTCTCCTCCCTGCTGGTGCGAAGCTCTAAGAAGCCTCCCTCCATTTCTTTCGGCCCGGAAGATCAATGGTTCAACGACGCCCCAGAAAATCCCCCATGGTCATTACGGCCAGAGTGGGAACTGGCCTCGTCAAACGCATCCTTGTCGACACAGGAGCTGATTCAAACATCATGTTCCGCAACGTGTTTGACGCACTAGGGCTAAAGGACGCCGACCTGACGACTCACCAGCATGGGGTTATTGGGTTGGGCGACCACTTCATCAAACCTGACGGAGTAATATCCCTACCGATCTCGGTAGGGCAAGCCCAAGGTCGAAGATCGGCGATGGCCGAGTTCGTAATCCTCCGAGATTCCACCGCCTATAATATCATCTTGGGAAGGAAGACGATAAACGATGTTGAAGCGATAATCAACACTAAGCTGCTAGTCATGAAGTTCGTTACCGACGACGGATCCATAGGGTCCATAAGGGGAGACCTTGAGACGGCGGTCGCTTGTGACAACGCCAGCCTCTCCCTTAGAAAGAAGTCCAAGGAAGCATCCGGTGTGTTCCTAGCCGATCTTGATGCCAGAGTGGACGACAAGCCGAGGCCAGAACTAGAAGGGGATCTGGAGAAGTTTAGAATCAGTGACGACGTGGGAAAGTTCACATTCGTTAACAAGAACCTCCCACATGAATTGAAGGAGCCTTTGATCGAAATGATAAGAGCCAACAAAGACTTGTTCGCCTGGACTCCAGCCGACATGCCGGGCATAGACCCAAAAATCATCTCACATCATCTAGCCGTTAAGGCGGAAGCACGCCCAGTGGCCCAACGGAGGAGAAAGATGTCGGCGAAAAGAGCAGAGGAGGTGGCCAGGCAGACGGCCAGCCTCCTAGAAGCAGGCTTCATACGGAAAGTGGACTACTCGACATGGCCTAACTAGATCATACTAAAAACATACTAAAAACAATGCCAAAAAGCGTACAAATTATCCGCTCATCGCAACACCAAACTTAAATTGTTGCTTGTCCTCAAGCAACTGGAAATCAAACAAGATAAAAAGAAGAGAATATGCAATGAATTCCAAAAACATCTATGAAGATCAGTATTAATTAGATGAGCGGGGCTTTTAGCTTTTTGCCTCTGAATAGTTTTGGCATCTCACTCTATCCTTTGAAATTCAGAATGATTGGCTTCTTTAGGAACTTAGAATCCAGATAGTGTTATTGATTCTCCTAGTAGAGTATGATGATTCTTGAACAAAGCTACTTATTGAGTCTTGGCTGTGGCCCAAAGCACTCTGTCTTCCAGTATTACCACCGGATACATACATGCCACAGACATATAATTGGGTGAACCTTTTCAGATTGTGACTCAGCTTTGCTAGAGTCCCTAATTAGAGGTGTCCAGGGTTCTTAAGCACACTCTTTTTGCCTTGGATCACAACTTTATTTCTTTTTCTTTCTTTTTCTCCCCTTTTCTCTATTTTTTTTCGAATTTTTTTTTTTGCTTTTTCTTGCTTCAAGAATCATTTTTATGATTTTTCAGATCCTCAGTAACATGTCTCCTTTTTCATCATTCTTTCAAGAGCCAACATTTCATGAACCACAAATTCAAGATACATATGCACTGTTTAAGCATACATTCAGAAGACAAAAGTAATGCCACCACATCAAAATAATTAAACTGTTATAAAATTCAAAATTCATGCAATTCTTTTTCTTTTTCAATTGAGCACGTTTTTTATTTAAGAGAGGTGATGGATTCATAGGACATTCATAACTTTAAGGCATAGACACTAAGACACTAATGATCACAAGACACAAACATAGATAAATATAAGCATGAAATTCGAAAAACAGAAGAATAAAGAACAAGGAAATCAAGGAACGGGTCCACCTTAGTGATGGCGGCTTTTTCTTCCTCTTGAAGACCCTATGGAGTGCTTGAGCTCCTCAATGTCTCTTCCTTGTCTTTTTTTGCTCCTCTCTCATGATTCTTTGACCTTCTCTAATTTCATGGAGGATGATGGAGTGTTCTTGGTGCTCCACCCTTAGTTGTCCCATGTTGGAACTCAT
>NC_029775.3:34371745-34388246 GCF_000817695.3 Arachis duranensis
TTGGGCGACCATTTCATCAAACCAGACGGAGTAATATCCCTGCCAATCTCAGTGGGACAATCCCAGGGCCGAAGATCGGCGATGGCCGAGTTCGTGATCCTCCGAGACTCCACCGCCTATAATATCATCTTGGGAAGGAAGACGATCAACGATTTCGAGGCCATAATCAACACAAAGCTGCTAGTCATGAAGTTCGTTACCGATGACGGATCTATAGGGTCCATAAGAGGAGACCTTGAGACGGCAGTCGCTTGTGACAATGCCAGCCTCTCCTTAAGAAAGAAGTCCAAGGAGGCGTCCGGCGTGTTCCTAGCCGACCTAGATGCCAGAGTAGACGACAAACCCAGGCCGGAACCCGAAGGGGATCTGGAGAAGTTCATGATTGGCGACGCCGAGGAAAGATTCACGTTCGTCAACAAGAACCTCCCGCACGAGCTGAAGGAGCCCTTGGTCGAAATGATAAGAGCCAATAGGGACTTGTTCGCCTGGACACCGGCCGACATGCCGGGCATAGACCCAAAAATTATGTCGCATCATTTAGCCGTCAAGGCGGAAGGACGTCCAGTAGCCCAACGAAGGAGAAAAATGTCGGCGGAGAGGGCAGAGGAGGTGGCCAAGCAGACGGCCAGCCTCCTAGAAGCAGGTTTTATACGAGAAGTAGACTATTCGACATGGCTCTCGAATGTAGTTCTGGTAAAAAAGCACAACGGCAAATGGAGAATGTGCGTAGACTACTCTGACCTCAACAAAGCATGCCCCAAGGATTGCTTCCCCCTCCCTAACATAGACGCACTCGTCGATGCTGCGGCGGGATACCGGTATCTGAGCTTCATGGACGCCTACTCCGGTTACAACCAGATACCGATGCACCGTCCAGACGAAGACAAGACGGCGTTCATAACGCCGGGGGGAACTTTCTGCTATAAGGTGATGCCATTCGGCCTAAAAAATGCGGGGGCGACTTACCAAAGGCTAATGAATAGGATATTCCACGACCTCATAGGGAAGACAGTTGAAGTCTACGTGGACGACATCCTCGCGAAAACAACACGACCTGACGACCTCCTGAACGATCTGGCGAGTGTATTCGCGTCCCTTCGACAACATGGCATGAGGCTGAACCCCCTCAAGTGCGCTTTCGCCATGAAAGCTGGAAAGTTCCTCGGATTCATGATAACCCAAAGAGGGGTAGAAGTCAACCCGAAAAAGTGCCAGGCGATACTCCAAATGAAGAGCCCAGGCAGTATCAAGGACGTCCAAAGGTTGGCAGGATGGCTGGCCTCATTATCACGGTTTCTCAGAGCGTCGGCAACAAAGGCCTTACCATTCTTTAACCTCATGAAGAAAGGAATAGCGTTCTAGTGGACGCCCGCATGCGAGGAAGCCTTTCGGCACTTTAAGGAAATCCTGGCGGTGCCCCCGGTCCTCGGGAAGCCAAAGGACGGGGAACCATTATACCTGTACCTCGCCATAACAGGAGAAGCCCTGGCCGCAATTTTGGTACGAGAAGAAGGGAGGGTGCAACAACCAGTCTATTTTATCAGCAGGGCCCTACAAGGGGCAGAATTGAGATATAACAAATTGGAAAAGTTAGCTTTAGCACTCCTGACCTCTTCGCGGAGGTTAAAGCAATACTTCCAAAGTCACCAGATTGTCGTAAGAACGGACCAGGGGATCCGGCAAGTGCTCCAAAAACCCGACTTGGCGGGAAGAATGATGACCTGGTCCATTGAACTTTCCCAATACGACATACGATACGAACCCCGGCAAGCCATCAAAGCGCAGGCGATGGCAGATTTTCTAGTGGAAGTAGCGGGGGATCCGGTCGAAGACACGAACACACAGTGGAAGCTCCACGTAGACGGAGCCTCCAACCAAACGTTCGGGGGCGCCGGGATCATCCTGGAAAGCCCAGCTGGAGTCGTGTACGAACAGTCAATTAAGTTCGAATTCCCCGTTTCAAATAACCAAGCAGAGTACGAAGCCCTTATAGGAGGCTTAACCTTAGCAGCAGAAGTCGGGGCAACGAGGTTGGAGATATGCAGTAATTCGCAAATCGTCACCTCCCAAGTGAACGGGAGCTATCAAGCTAGGGACTCGCTGCTACAAAAATACTTGGAAAAAGTCAAGGACTTGAGCCGAAAGTTTGAAGAAGTCACGATCCAGCACGTTCCGAGAGAAAGGAACACACGGGCAGACCTCTTGTCAAAGTTAGCTAGCACCAAACCGGGAGAGGGTAACCGATCTCTAATCCAAGGAAAGATGAAAGAGCCGGCAGTCATACTACACCTCTCGAAGCTAAACCCCTCCTGGTTGGATCCCATTATCGACTTCTTAGAAAACGGCAAGCTCCTTGACAACGAAAAAAATGCCAAAAAGCTAAGAAGGGAAGCCGCCAGATATGCCATCATCCAGGGTCAGCTATTCAGGAAGGGATTCAATCATCCCCTACTGAAGTGTTTGCACCCCGACCAGACGGATTACGTCCTCAGGGAAGTCCATGAAGGATGCTGCGGCCACCATATAGGAGGCAAAGCCCTAGCGAGGAAGTTAATTCGAACTGGATATTACTGGCCATCGATGATGGCTGACTCCAAGGAATTCGTTAAGAAGTGTGTCAAGTGCCAAGAAAACGCCAACTTCCATCGTGCGCCAGCCTCTGAGCTCAGCTTGCTAACGTCCTCTCAACCGTTCTCGCTATGGGGAGTCGACCTCTTAGGACCTTTTCCCGTCGGCCCGGGGCAAGTCAAATACCTCATAGTCGCTATCGACTACTACACAAAATGGATAGAGGCCGAACCACTGGCCAGCATATCCTCGTCCAATTGTAGGAAATTCATGTGGAGACAAGTCATAACACGATTTGGTATCCTGGAAGTCGTCATCTCGGACAATGGGACACAGTTCACCGACAAGAAGTTCACAGAATTCCTCACCGGCCTGGGCATAAAGCAGAGATTCTCCTCGGTGGAACACCCACAGACAAACGGGCAGGTCGAGTCCGCAAATAAGATCATCCTGCTAGGGCTCAAGAAGCGGCTGGATAACAAGAAAGGCGCTTGGGCCGACGAGCTAGCCTCGGTCCTCTGGTCCTACCGAACAACCGAGCAATCCTCCACTAAAGAGACACCCTTTCGACTAACGTACGGGTCAGATGCAGTGATACCCGTAGAGATCGGGGAGTCGAGCCCACGATTACTCCTGAAGGGAGTAGAGGAAACTGTCGAGAAGGACCTGATAGAAGAAACCAGGGAAATGGCCCATCTGGCTGAAGCGGCGCTAAAACAAAGAATGGCCTTACGCTACAATGCCAAAGCGCTCAAAAGAAAGTTCGAAGAAAACGACCTCGTCTTGAGGCGTAACGACATCGGCCCATCCGCCCCGGGAGAAGGCAAACTAGCAGCGAACTGGGAAGGACCATATCGAATCAAAGAGGTAATCGGTAGAGGAGCATACAAGCTAGAAAGACTCAACGGCAAAGAGGTCCCGAGGACATGGAATGCAGATAACTTAAGGAGGTTTTATTCCTAAGCCATTTATTTTGTAATAGCACTTCAATGTCTTTGTTACAATGATTGAACCTGTCCAATTGCCACATGCTATATTTGCCTATGTTATCTCATTATTTCTAACTTTTTGAGCGACCACTATGAAAACAAGGATACGCGGCCTCGGGACTGATCACCCCGGGAGCCCCTCAGATCAAAAACACGATAAACGACCATAACAAGAACGCACGCCATAAACGGCCAATGCGAGTAAACGGAAACGCGAGTAAATCAACAGCGAGTAAAACAAGAAATTAAACGTGCGGGCAAACGATCCCATAAACCCATTAACGGGCACCAAAAGTCGCAGTACAAAGGTTCAACAAAAAGAAGAATTCGATAGTACAAAGACTATTTCTTCGGCATATCAACAACCTTCCCATCCTTGATGGTCTTGAAAACACCAATTGTCGACACGTCGAAGTCCGGAGAAACAATCTTCACTTGAGCTTTGAGGGCATCTTCAGTCATGAAAATTGCGTTCTTGCCCTGCTCCTTAACCTCCTTGTGCTTCCGCTTGAACAACTCGGCCTCCTCCCGAGCAACCTTGGCAGCCGCCGCCGCTTCGTCCCGCTCTTTCTCCAGAGCGGACACCCGACCTTGCGCGGCACTTAATTGGCTCCTCAAGGTCATCTCCTGCTCCGTTAAACGAGATACAGAGGCGTCGGCAGTTTTTAATTTCTCCTCTGCCGAAGCAGCCTTTTTCTCGGCAGCGTCAAGCTTATTCCCCGCTTCAACCAACTGATTCTGAAGCGTTTTAACTTGGGTTTTGTACTTGTTGTTGGCATCAACCGCAGATTCAAGCTTCCAACGAAGCGAGGCCATACCAGAAAGCTCAAACTCAGCCTTTCGGGCTATGGCCGTGCCGCGAAGGAGCGTGCGGTACATCCACCGAGCCTGCCCCGAGAGGTCGGTGCCATGGAAATGGTCCTCTGTGCCCGGAAGCAGCTGGGCATCTATGAACGTCCCAGCGTCAAAATTCCTTTCCATGACAGTCAAAACCCCCTCGGGACTAGACTGTGACCTCTGTCTCTTGGGAGTAGGGATGACGGACAGCTCTTCCTCCTCCTCCCGACGTGAGGAAGACGAGTGCCCAGGAATAAGAATTTCTGGAGGAATTGGGGGTGCGGAAGTCGGGGTGGCGGCTTTCGTGGACACGTCGACGTTGGGAGGAGGCATTTCTGGAGGAACCGTCGCCTGCTGTCCCCCAGTCTCCTCACCCTCGTCGTCCTGAAGGAAGGTTTGATACAAGTTATCCATGCCGGTCACTTCGGCAGAAAGTCCCACTACAGACAACAAATTGAAAAATGAACAAGTTAGTGGAAGCAGCAATGGAACATTTAAACAAGCGACTACACGACAAGAGAAACTCACGGATATAATCTCGGGCGGCCTCCCGATTACCCATGAGGAGATGAGGATTCACATTGTTTCTGCCAAGAACCGCCCACAATATGTCAGCTATCCGCCGATCCACAGTCGACATCCCTTTATAAGTAACCTTAATAAAAGGATTAGACCCCGCCCCGAAGCTCCAATACGTCGGGATGAGGCGCTCCTTTTCCAAAGACAACCAAAAAGGGTGACGACCCTTGACCGGGCGGACCTTAAAATACTTGTCCTTGAACCCATGGTAGGAGTCCTCGAACAAACCAAAGATCCTCCGGCCTTGGGCAGACCGAAAGGACATGAACCCTTTCTTGTGTTTCCCCTCCTTCGAAGGGTTCGTTAGATTAAAGAAAAAGAGGAAGACGTCGACAGAGATCGGCAGCTCTAAGTACTCGCACACCATCTCGAAGCAGCGGATGGATGCCCAGCTGTTCGGATGTAATTGAGATGGTGCCACCGAAATTCAGTTTAGGAGGCTCATCTGAAAGGGGGAAAAGGGGATGCGAACCCCAACCTGAGTGAACATGGCCTTGTAAAACCAGATCCAATCGGCAACCCGGGGGCATTAAAATTAATCTCATAAAGCCGCTCGTGAGGGGCGGGGACATAAACGTCATAGTTCGCCTCCTCGTCGGTACCCCCACAAAGATACTCGACCTGGCGAAATTCCGTGAGCTCCTCCTCACCCATCTGATTGGGAGAGTTCCTGAGGTCGGAAACCACCCACGTATACGGGTCATAACCCATGGTGGAGCTAGAAGCTCGGCTAACAACACGAGGCATACCTACAGTGGGGGCACCGCGCGGTTAGTCTGTGAGGTCGGAAGCCAGGAAAAACCCAAAGAAACCCCACGTGCCATGACCACAAGGGGGACCAAACAAAACCGAGACCAGAACAATAACACAAACCCCCTATGACACACCATAATCGATAAAGAGAAAATGCGTCCATGAACAACAAGAAAGAGCAAGCACAGGAAAAATGCTTATAACAAACATGCAAACAACCATTGAAGCAGAAGGAAAAAAGTGGTTACCTGGATGACCGAGAAAATTTAGACAAGAACGAAGCGCGTCGGAGCAATGAGAAGAACTTCTAAGTGATGGGAGCGCAGGAAGAAGGAAGAGGCAATATGATCAGAAAAGCAAGTAGAAGAAGAGCAAAACGTAAAACTGTTTAAAACCGCTTTAGTGGAAGCGCGAAAGGCCTGGGGGCAGAACAGTCTTTACACGCATGGGTTTTTTCAATCCTTAATGGGCATTTAATGCCCTTCGTGAGAAACGAGGCGACAAAAGAATGCCCCGAATTACGAACGGGCACGCATATGAGAAGCGCGTCTCCCACACGAATGGTCGACCTCACGACAATAGAGAGAGAAAGAACTCGCCTCCAACGACCCATACGGTCGATTATCGGCGCGTGGGGGCACTGTAACGGCCTGGCCCAAACTCCTGTGGGTCGACCCGGCTTGAGCATTACCCGACCCGGACGGTAGGGCGAAGCGTTCCCAAACCGACTCTGACACGCGTCATGAATAGCTCATCCGCAGCTATGAGGAAACGCCTTGGAGAAAGTGGGCCTGCCCCCACAGGGCCCACGTCTGACACGATATATAAGGGGAAGGACAGCCCTTCCCCCAAGGTACGTCACACTTTCCCACCTAACCATTTCCCCACCTGCACACTAGCTGACTAGAGCGTCGGAGTGTCTTTGCAGGTGGCACCCCCTCTCTCTCCTTTTACAACAAGTGCTCGGCTACTCGGCAAACCCAAATCTAGCACGACCGTGATTGAGGCGTTCTCACTCCCTCCAATTACCACCCGATCTGTCCGGAAACCGACAACCGAACACCAAATAATGTTAAAGTCACCAAAAAAATATTTTTCAAATAATGTTAAAAATTATAACTACGATAATAATGATAGTCATGATAATATTCATCTTGTATAATATAATAGAAGTAATGATTGGATAGGTCCTAAAAAATTTTGTTGATAGTACAAAAATCTTAAATTTTTTTTTCTCTTCTACTCTTCTCTGTTTGAATGAACCCAAAAACTACTATTGCTGAAACGAAAAACAATCTCTAGAAGAGGAAGACTTGGTAATGGTAAGAAGCACCAAGAAAATCAAGATAAATAAAACAGATCAGGTGAAAGATCATATGGAGGTGATCGTGCATACGGAGGGGAGAGGTCAGAAGTAACTATAGAGAAAACAAATATTTTAGTTACAGAAAAGAATTTTTGAATCTGCTATCCCGAAAAAGATAAAACCATTCTATAAGGACAGATTAATCAATGATTGTCTTAGCAAGCTGAATCCATATGAAATTGTCGATATAGTAACTGAAGACTACATTTTGGATGAAGATTCAATGGAGGCTATGGAGGATGATCAGGCTCCCTTCAATCTAAACCTAACCATAGAAGTGTCCCTTGAAGAATACAACGGGTGGTGCAGACCATGAAAATAGTCCCTCATTGTTAAACCCTTGGAAAAGAAACTAAACTTGCAAACTATGGAGCGATGGATTAGCAGAAGATGAACAAAAAAGGAAGTTGTTCAAGTAATGGATTTGGAAGGAGGCTACTTTCTGGTTCATTTCTCAAGCCAAGATATGCTCATATGTTATTCAAAGGCCCTTGGATAGTTGCGGATCACTATCTTCTCGTTTAGAGATGGAGATCCCTCTTCATGCCACAAGAGAATGAAGTTCAGAAAGTCGCTATGTGGGCTAGAATCCCTAACCTCCCAACGAAATTGTACAACAGATATTTCTTATGGAATGTGTGAAAGATTATTGGAATAATATTTAGAGTGGATGAACACACTTCTATCCATTCAATAGGCGAATTTGCATGAATATGCGTAGAGATTGACCTAAGGAAGAAGCTAGTGCCATCATTCTCAGCACTATAAAAGGAATTCAGATTAGAATACAAAGGACTCCATCAAATCTGTTTTTATTATGGTAAATACGGACATAAGATGGACGGCTGCTCGGAAAAAAAAAGCTGAAACACCACCTATGAAAAACTAGAACTGTTGGAAGGAAGGTGGAGCCACTACCAAAGATTAGTACCTATCAGAAAAGAAAAGTGCAGAAAATCATATGAGAAAAAATAATATTGGGGTGAAAAAACAGGGAGATAATCAGCCAGCTATTGATACAGCAGATGAGAGTAATAAAAGCCATTTAAATGCTAGTAAATCAGAAAATTTTACAACAAAAGAAGAAATTTTTTTTTGGGACATGGATGGTGGTTAAAAATTTTTAAAGGAGAAATCAACAAGGATCTAGGAGCAATAATTCCAATGATAACAAAGAATATTTTAACACCAGATTTGACGCCTTAAGAAATGAAAAGACTAATCAGAAAAGTGAGAAAATACACAAAGAGACACAGAAAGGAAGTCCCTCCCTTTTGAATTAGAAGAAAGTGTCAAGCACTAGCACAAGTCAACATGTTGATAAGGCAGAAAAACAGAATTATATAAACAAAAAATCACTAATAAACCAAATGCTACCAACAAGAATTCAAAGGAGAAAAGTCTTGAGACTAGCAAGGATCTAACCAGGAACATTCAAAATCAATGAGCTAAGTCCAGAATAAACAAATGCTCTCATTATTGCCGATGTCATCAATCCAGTGCATAACCTAACCAAGAAGAAAGATGATAAGCGACAACAGGAATATCAAAAACAATTCAGTAGACTCAACCAAAAAATTTACATAAAATATGAAGAAGGAAACTACATTTCTACCAATGGCTCCCTTGATGTAAATACTAAATCATAATTAATGGGGCTTATGGGGAAGGAAACTTGAAACAATGTAGTGAACACTATAAGGATAAATCATTAGAACACAAGACAAGGGACAATAAGTCAAAGGATATGGTGATCAATTTGTATATGTCCGAAGAAACTACTCCCTGTAGAAGTGCAGCTGTGGAAAGGAAGCTCCAAAGGCTATGGAAGCCTGAACGTACCCTCTTTTGGGATAAGGAGTTTACTTATCTCCTTGATATTTTCCTTCTTTCTTATTTGTTATCTATGAATATTTTGATTTGGAATTATCGTAGAGCCTCTGCAAAAGGCTTTAAATTTATTATCAATGACCTTATGTATAAATATAGAACTAATTTTTAGATTTTATTGAAAATTCATGTATCAGGAATGAAGGCTAAATTCATTATTAAAAAATTGGACTTTGATTCATGGTGCTTTAGCGACGCAGAAGATTTTTTGGGTGGTATATGGTGCCTTTGGGAAAAGGACTATTGAAACATAAAATCTATTATTGTTCATAAACAATTTGTACACCTTGAGGTTCAATGGCAAAATAGTAGCCCTTGGTATTTCATTGCTATTTGTGGAAGCCCAAGAGTAGGAGATCATAGGGAACTCTGGAGAAAATTGGATGAGATTGTAGCCACCATTGATGGACCTTGGTGCTTAGGCAGTGACTTCAACTCCACTCTTTTCTTAAATGACACAGAGGGATCTTCTAATTTTTTCTTAGACTCTAATAATTTTAATGATTGTGTTTTAAGTTGTGGCATAAAAGATTTAGAATTCTCTTGTCACTACTTTACGTGGCAAAAGGGTAATATCAAAAGAAGACTAGATCGTTGTTTATTTAATATTGATTTCTCTTATTTTCTCTAGATGTGGGGGTTAGACACTTATCAAAATTGAAGTTTGGTCACCTCCCCATTCTCCTTTACTTTCAGCTAGCTCATAATAATGGATGTGCTAAGCACTTCAAATTCCTGGCACCTTGGGTGCTTCATGAAGACTACGATAACATGGTTAAGAAAAGCTGAGATGAGCAAAATAATTTCTTAACCAACATAACTAGCTTTATTGAAAAAGCAAAAGTTTAAAATAAGATTTGGCCATATCTTTAAGAAAAAACAACGCATTCTTTTGAGACTTGAGGGGATAAACAAGAAGCTATCTTTTACCATTAACCCCCTTTCTTGGATAAACTTTAAAAGGATTTATGAAAAGAATATGAGGCTATAACCATGCAAGAAGAAGTTTATTGGCAATAAATGTCCAAATACAATATTATTAAATTTTGGGATCAAAACTCTAAGTACTTTCACCAAAAAATTAATAGTAGGCGAAGGAGAAACAAAAGTACAGCCTTAAAAAATGATGAGAAGTGGGTGGATGATGTTGATAGCCTTAAGTCCTAGGGTGTTGAGTTTTTTAAATCTCTTTACTGCTCTAATAAGAATCTAGCTTATTTGAAATGACTAATATATTTCCTAAGTTGCAGGATAGGGATTATTATGAAGATATCGCAAAAAAGGTGTCTATTATGGAAGTCAAAGATGTTGTTTTTCCATGGAAAGCTGGAAAGCTCCTAGAGATAATAGCCTCCTAGCAAAATTTTATTAACAGGCTTGGGATGTTATCGCTAATTCTTTAATAGAATGGGTGAAAAATATTTTTATGGAACCATTAAAGATAGCAGAGATTAATAAGACTCTAATAGCCATACTTCCAAAGATTTTTTTACTGAAAAATTTTGGACATTTTAGGCCTATTAGCCTTTGTAATGTTTGCTATAAAGTGATGATTAAAATTATTGCTTGTAGAATAAAGAAGTTTATGCCTACCCTTATTTCTAATACCCAATCTAGCTTTGTACTTAGCAGGATTAGTGCAGATAATATCCTAGTGGCACAAGAGGTGGTACACACCATGCGAAACAAGAAGCAAGCGAAAGGACTAATAATGGCAATTAAAATTAATTTGGAAAAAAATATATGATAGGATTAACTGGTTGTTTGTGATGGACACTCTAAAAAAGGTGGGGATGCTGGACAACATTATAAGTGTTATAGGCTATTGCATCTCCACAACCACTATGAACTTTCTCTAAATGATTTACTATCTGAATCTTTCAACCTAACTAGAGGAATTAAATAGGAAGATCATCTCTCAACCTATTTGTTCATTTTATGTATTGAACGTTTGTCCCATTTAATTAATAAACTTGTGGACGACAATATATGGAAGCCCATCACTTTCTCCAGAGGAGGGTCTAATATTTCTCATTTTGTTTTGCAGATGATCTAATCTTCTTTACAAAAGCATATATGGAACAAGTTCACATCATTAAAGATGCTCTCCAACACTTCTGTGAGTGTTTTGGCTAGAAATTAGTCTTGAAAAGTCATGTGTTTACTTTTCTAGCAACGTAAATCATAACACAAGACAGCAATTTGGTGTGGAATTTCGAATACCACAAACTAACCGACAAGTGCATCGGGTCGTACCAAGTAATAGCTCATATGAGTGAATGTTGATCCCACAAGGATTAATGGATCAAGCAACAATGACTGAGTGATTATGTTACTCAGACAAATTAAATTGAGTGCTTTGTATTCCAATTAACATAAAGCAATAACTCAGAGAATTCAAGAAAGCAAGTAATGAACAGTTGGTGAAAATAGTATGAGAAAATAGTTAAGACTTTGGAGATGTTCACTTTTTTGGATTAACAATTTTTACCAACTACTTTAATCATACAAATATTTAATTCATGGCAAACTTTAATTGATTAAACCCTAATTACTTAGTAATTTAATCTTCCCTAATCTGATCAACCGTCAATTTCTTGGTCACTTAATTTAAATTAGAGGATTAAGTCCAATTCTAGTTTATGAGCCACACAAAATCTAAGTATCCAAAGATACGATTATTATATATCACGTATCACGTTAAGACTAGGTAGTTAGATAGTTATGAGGAATTGATTTCAAGCTGTTATTCAAGTGATTTAACTTTTCCAAGATTCAAGAAGAATTCAATTAAAAAAAGAGTTATCTTCCAATATACTCTAATTCCTAGGATGAAGAACGAAAGTAGTTCTTGAATTTAAATCAGTGCATTAATTAAGAGTAGAATGAAAATAGTATTAATTCATCAAAATAAACATATCTCCTAACATTAACAATGAAGGTTTAGTTGTTCATGGCTCAGAGAAAAACCTAAAGGCAAAAACGTATAAAAGTGCGGAATGAGGAAGAAAAGAAGAAGAGAGCTCGAAGGGCTGAATCTTTTCTCCTTTTATATCTAATCCTAATTAATGTGAAAATAAAATCCTAAACATAATAATATCTTTTTTTCATTTAAAAATTAAATAAAGAAAATCAAATAAAGCCTTTTGAATGACTCATGGACGCACTAGCGCATGGGGTTGGACACACTTTACGAAGCAACTAGCGCTGGATGCCAAGTCATGGCATTTGGTGCCAACAAACAGAGAGCTTAGTACGAAGAACAAGGCATGGGGCGCTAAACGCCAGGTAATGGCGTTTAGCACCACTTGGCAGCATCAAAATTTCTCCTTTTTTCTCTACACGAATTTTGTCAAATTCGTCTGAATTTTACCTGAAATTAATAAAATAACAATGCAGCTCAAAGTAGCATCTAGCATGACTAAAAACATAGAATTCTCATAAAAACTCAACAAATCCACATCCAAATTACTAAGAAAATATAGAAAAGATGCTTACACATCACAACTCAGCCAGAAGCTAGGATCAACCTCACGACAAATATGGGAAAGTACCTAAGCGTGCCTCTCATTCATGAAAGATGCAATCAGCATCATTTTCAATTTATTATTGACAATATGCAAACCAAACTTTCTATCTGGGATAGGGATATGCTATCCCTAGCAGGAAGGTGTACACTCATACAATATGTTCTTAGAACTATTCCTAGTTACTACATGCAAACAATGAAAATTCCTACAGTATTATGCAACAAAATCGACAAAATCTATCGAGATTTCTTATGGGACAGTAGCATAGAAAAGAGGAAAGTTCACTGATGAACGGATAATTTATATACTTTTTGGCATTGTTTTTAGTATGCTTTTAGTATGTTTTAGTTAGTTTTTATTATATTTTTATTAGTTTTTATTTAAAATTCACTTTTCTGGACTTTACTATGAGTTTGTGTGTGTTTTTATGATTTCAGGTATTTTCTGGCTGAAATTGAGGGACCTGAGCAAAAATCTGATTCAGAGGCTGAAAAGGGCTGCAGATGCTGTTGGATTCTGACCTCCCTGAACTCTAAGTGGATTTTCTGGAGCTACAAAAGCCCAATTGGCGTGCTCTCAATTGCGTTGGAAAGTAGACATCCAGGGATTTCCAGCAATATAATAGTCCATACTTTACCTGAGATTTGATGGCCCAAACAGGCGTTTCAAGTTAGCTTCAGAATTCCCAGCATTAAACGCCGGAACTGGCACAAAAGTGGGAGTTAAAACGCCCAAACTGGCACAAAAGCTGGCGTTTAACTCCAAGAAAAGTCTCTACACATGGAAGCATCAATGCTCAGCCCAAGTACACACCAAGTGAGCCAGGAAGTGGATTTTTACGTCATTTACTCATTTCTGTAAACCCTAGGCTACTAGTTCTCTATAAATAGGACCTTTTGCTATTGTATTTGAAGAATCTTTCAATCTTCGGATCATCTTTTGATCATATTTTTATGATTGAACCCTCTTTGGGAGGCTGGCCATTCGGCCATGCCTAGACCTTGTTCTTATGTATTTTCAACGATAGAGTTTCTACACACCATAGATTAAGGTGTGGAGCTCTGTTGTACCTCGAGTATTAATGCAATTACTATTGTTCTTCTATTCAATTCAGCTTATTCTTGTTCTAAGATATCACTTGTTCCTCATCTTGATGAATGTGATGACCCGTGACACTCATCATCATTCTCACCTATGAACGTGTGCCTGACAACCACCTCCGTTCTACCTTAGATTGAGTGGATATCTCTTGGATTCCTTAATCAGAATCTTCGTGGTATAAGCTAGAATCCATTGGCGGCCATTCATGAGAATCCAGAAGGTCTAAACCTTGTCTGTGGTATTTTGAGTAGGATTTAGGAATTGAATGACTGTGACGAGCTTCAAACTCGCGATTGTGGGGCGTTAGTGATAGACGCAAAAGAATCACTGGATTCTATTCCGACATGATCGAGAAACGACAGATGAATAGTCGTGCTGTGACAGAGCGCGTTGAACATTTTCACTGAGAGGACGGGACTGTAGCCATTGACAACGGTGATGCCCAACATACATCTTGCCATGGAAAGGAGTAAGAAGGATTGGATGAAGGACAGTAGGAAAGCAGAAAGACAGAAGGGACAAAGCATCTCCATACGCTTATCTGAAATTCTCACCAATGAATTACATAAGTATCTCTATCTTTATTTTATGTTTTATTCATCTTTTAATTATCAATCCTCCATAACCATTTGAATCCGCCTGACTGAGATTTACAAGATGACCATAGCTTGCTTCATACCAACAATCTCCGTGGGATCGACCCTTACTTGCATAAGGTTTATTACTTGGACAACCCAGTGCACTTGCTGGTTAGTTGTGCGAAGTTGTGATAAAGAGTTGAGATTGCAATTGAGCGTACCATGTTGATGGCGCCATTGATGATCACAATTTCGTGCACTAAGTTTTTGGCGCCGTTGCCGGGGATTGTTTGAGTTTGGACAACTGATAGTTCATCTTGTTGCTTAGATTAGGTAATTTTATTTTATGTTTAAGCTTTTTACTTTTCGAAAATTTTTCAAAAATACAAAAAAATATTTCTATTTTGTTCTTCAGAGTTTTTAAGAATGGATTCTAGAGTTTCATGATGATTTATTGAAGTATGGCTGGCTGTAAAGCCATGTCTAATCTTTTGGACCGAGGTTTCAACTTATCATCACAAGAGCTTGTTGATTTCTATCAATTTTGCTGTTGTGAGCAATGATCTGCTAAAGCTTGGCTGGCCATTGGCCATGTCTAGTGTTTTGGACCAGAGCTTTCACTGAAAGCTTGGCTGGCTGTGAAGCCATATCTAATTCCTGGACCGGAGTCTTAGACTAGCATTGCAATGATTCCTGGAATTCTCATTAAGAATTTTGAACCCTTGTTTTTCTTTTCCACTCAATTTTCGAAAAAGCACAAAATTTTTTTTAAAATCTTAAAATCAAAAATATTTTTATGTTTCTTGTTTGAGTCTAGTGTCTAATTTTACGTTTGGTGTCAATTGCATGTCTTTATTCTTCTAATTTTCAAAAATTACATGCATTATGTTCTTCATTTGATCTTCAAGTTGTTCTTGATGATTTCCTTGCTCTGATCTTTAAATTCTCTTGTCTTGAGTATTTTGTTGTTTCTCATATGCATTCTCAATTTGTTAGTGTCAATAGTATACAAACTTCTAAGTTTGGTGTCTTGCATGCATTGTTTATTTGATCTTAGTGGCATTTTGATTATTCCTCATCATTAAAAATTCAATTTTTTTTAATACAGAGAATTGAAGATTCAGAACATGCAGCAGAGGAATTACACAGAAAAAGCTGGGCGTTCAAAACGCCCAGTGAAGAAGGAAAACTGGCGTTTAAACGTCTGCCAGGGTACCTGGCTGGGCGTTTAACGCCCAAAAGGGTAGCATTTTGGGCATTAAACGCCAGAATGGATACCATTCTGGGCGTTTAACGCCAAGATGATACAAGAGGGAAGATTTTGTTTTTAATTCAATTTTTTTTTCAAGTTTTCATAATTTTTCAAAATCAAATCTTTTTCAAACCATATCTTTTCAATCATATATTTACAAAATCAATTTCTTTCCATCCTCAAAAATACTTGCCTACAATTAATGATTTGATTCAACATTTCAAGTATGTTACATTTTCTGTTAAGAAAGGTTTAATGTTTGAATCATATCCTTTAAATTTCTTGTTAGCCAAGTCATTAATTTTAAAAATCAAATCTTTTTTAAATTGTTTCTCAATCATATCTTTTTAAAACCATAACTCTTCAATCATATCTTCTTAATCACATATTTTTCCAAATAATTTTCAACCTTTTTGATTTCTAATTTCAAATTTTTTTTTTCAAAAATCACTTTATTTCTTTCCCAACTTTAATTTTCGAAAATCATTCTTCAATTTTTCAAAATTTCTTCAAAATCTTTTAATTTATTTTCGAAAATTCTTCCCCTCTTCTCACATCCTTCTATCTAAGGACTAACACTCCTCCACTATCAACAATTCGAACTCTGTCTCTCTTGATAAGTTCAAATTCTTCTTCTTCTACCTCCTCCTTCTATTTTTCTTTTCCTCTGACATCTCAAGGAATCTCTATACTGTGACATAGAGGATTCCATATTTTCTTGTTCTCTTCTCTTTCATATGAGCAGGAGCAAAGACAAAAGCATTCTTGTTGAGGCTGACCTTGAACCTGAAAGGACCTTGAAGCGAAAGCTAAGAGAAGCTAAAGCACTACTCTCTGTAGAGAACCTAACAGAAATCTTCAAACAAGAAGAAGACATGGCAACCGAAAACAACAACAATGCCAACAATGCAAGGAAGGTGCTGGGTGACTTTACTGCACCTACTCCCAACTTCTATGGGAGAAGCATCTCTATCCCTGCCATTGGAGCAAACAACTTTGAGCTTAAGCCTCAATTAGATTCTCTAATGCAATAGAATTGCAAGTTCCATGGACTTCCA
>NC_029775.3:34388288-34388908 GCF_000817695.3 Arachis duranensis
TATTGACTCAGCAAGTCAATATGATTTCTCAAAGTCTGTCTGGAATGCAAGCTGCACCAGGCAGTACTAAGGATGTTTCATCTGAAGAAGAAGCTTATGATCCTGAGAACCCATCAATGGAAGAGGTGAATTACATGGGAGAACCCTATGGAAACACCTATAATCCTTCATGGAGAAATCATCCAAATCTCTCATGGAAGGATTAACAGATACCTCAACAAGGTTTCAACAATAATAATGGTGGGAGAAACAGGTTTATCAATGGCAAGCCTTTTCCATCATCTTCTCAGCAACAGGCAGAGAGTTCTAAGCAGAACACCTCTGACTTAGCAACCATGTTTTCTGATCTAATCAAAACCACTCAAAGTTTCATGACTGAAACAAGGTCCTCCATTAGAAATTTGGAGGCACAAGTGGGTCAGCTGAGTAAGAAAGTTACTAAACTCCCTCCTAGTACTCTTCCAAGCAATATAGAAGAGAATCCAAAAGGAGAGTGTAAGGCCATCAACATGGCCGAAATTGGAGAAGAGGAAGAGGCAGTGATCGCCACTGAGGAAGACCTCGATGGACATCCACTGGCCTCCAATGAGTTCCCTAATGAGGAACCATGGGAATCTGAG
>NC_029775.3:34389129-34390685 GCF_000817695.3 Arachis duranensis
CCTTTGCTCACCAAAGAACTGGATGATTTGACTAGGCAGAGATTACCTCAAAAGAGACAGGACCCTGGAAAGTTCTCAATACCTTGTACATTAGGCACCATGACCTTTGAGAAGGCTTTGTGTGACCTAGGGTCAAGCATAAACCTCATGCCTCTCTCTGTAATGGAGAAGCTAGGGATCTTTGAGGTACAAGCTGCAAGAATCTCACTAGAGATGGTAGACAATTCAAGAAAACAAGCTTATGGACTTGTAGAGGATGTTCTGGTAAAGGTTGAAGACCATTACATCCTTACTGATTTCATAGTCCTAGAGACTGGGAAGTGCATGGATGAATCCATCATCCTTGGCAGACCCTTCCTAGCCACAGCAAAGACTGTGATTGATGTTGACAAAGGAGAATTGGTCATTCAAGTGAATGAAGAATCCTTTGTGTTTAAGGCTCAAGGATATCCCTCTGTAACCATGGAGAGGAAGCATGAAGAGCTTCTCTCAAAACAGAGTCAAACAGAGCCCCCACAGTCAAACTCTAAGTTTGGTGTTGGGAGGCCACAACCAAATTCTATGTTTGGTGTTGAACCCCCACATTCAAACTCTAAGTTTGGTGTTGGGAGGTTCCAACATTACTCTGAAAATCTGTGAGGCTCCATGAGGGCCCACTGTCAAGCTACTGGCATTAAAGAAGCGCTTGTTAGGAGGCAACCCAATGTTATATTTATCTATTTTCCATTGTTATTTTATGTTTTCTATAGGTTGATGATCATGTGAAGTAACAAAAATAATTGAAAAAGCAAAAACAGAATGAAAAACAGAAAGAAAAATAGCACACCTTGGAAGAAAAGCTTGCTGGCGTTTAAATGCCAGTAAGGGCAGCAAATGGGCGTTTAACGCCCAGTCTGGCACCATTCTGGGCGTTTAACACCAGAAAGGGGCACCAGACTGGCGTTTAATGCCAGAAAGTGGCACCAGACTGGCGTTTAACGCCAGAAAAGGGCAGCAGCCCGGCGTTTAACGCCAGGATTGGTAGAAAGGGCATTTTACACGCCACTTGGTGCAGGGATGAGCTATCCTTGACACCTCAGAATCTGTGGATCCCACAGGATCCCCACCTACCCCACCACTCTCTCTCTTCTTCACCCATTCACCAATCACCTCAATACCTCTTCCCCAAAAAAAACCATCACATATCAAATCCCACCATTCTCTTCACCACTCACATCCATCCTTCATAAAACCTCACCTACCCCACCATCCAAATTCAAACTACTTTCCCTCCCAAACCTACCCATAATGGCCGAACCCTACCCCTCTCTCCACCCCTATACAAACCTTACTTCACTCCTTCATTTTCACACAACCTAAACACTACTTCTCCCCCTCAGCCAAACTATAAAAGCCCCCTCCATCTCCTCTATTTCCTCTTCTTCTACTCTTTTCTTTCCTCTTTTGCTCGAGGACGAGCAAACCTTCTAATTTTGGTGTGGTAAAAGCATTGCTTTTAGTTTTTCCATAACCATTTATGGCATCTAAGGCCGGAGAAACCTCTAGAAAGAGGAAAG
>NC_029775.3:34390825-34391734 GCF_000817695.3 Arachis duranensis
TTCTATGAAGTTGTGGCCATGAAGAAGGTGATCCCCGAGGTCCCTTTCAAACTCAAAAAGAGTGAATATCCAAAGATCCGACATGAGATCCGAAGAAGAGGTTAGGAAGTTCTTACCAATCCCATTCAACAAGTCGGAATCTTAATGGTTCAAGAGTTCTATGCCAATGCATGGATCACCAAGAACCATGACCAAGGTGTGAACCCGGAACCCAAAGAATTGGCTTACAATGGTTTGGGGGAAATGCTTAGATTTTAGTCCAGAAAATGTAAGGTAGGCATTCAACTTGCCCATGATGCAAGGAGATGAACACCCCTACACTAGAAGGGTCAACTTTGATCAAAGGTTGGACCAAGTCCTCATAGACATTTGTGAAGAGGGCGCTCAATGGAAGAAGGATTCAAAAGGGAAGCCGGTTCAACTGAGAAGGCATGACCTCAAGCCCGTGGCTAGGGGATGGTTGGAGTTTATCCAATGCTCAATCATTCCCACTAGCAACTGGTCCGAAGCTACTATAGACCGGGCTATCATGATTCATAGCATCATGATTGGAGAGGAAGTAGAAGTTCATGAGGTTATATCCCAAGAACTTTATAAGGTAGCGGACAAGTCTTCTACCTTGGCAAGGTTAGCCTTCCCTCATCTCATTTGTAACCTCTGTAATTCAGTTGGAATTAACATAGAGGGAGACATCCTCATTGATGAGGACAAGCCCATTACTAAGAAGAGAATGGAGCAAACAAGAGATCCCACTCATGGACATGAGGAAATTCCTCATCATGAAATCCCTGAGATGCCTCAAGGGATGCACTTTCCTCCACAAAACTATTGGGAGCAAATCAACACCTCCCTAGGAGAATTGAGTTCCAACATGGGACAACTAAGGGTGGAGTACCAAGAACATTCCAT
>NC_029775.3:34391784-34405021 GCF_000817695.3 Arachis duranensis
CACTCCATAGGATCTTCAAGAGGAAGAAAGAGCCGCCATCACTAAGGTGGACCCGTTCTTTAATCTCCTTGTTCTTTATTTTTCTATTTTTCGAAAATTATGCTTTATGTTTTATTTATGTTTGTGTCTTGTGATCATTGGTGTCTTAGTGTCTATGTCTTAAAGTTATGAATGTCCTATGAATCCATCACCTTTCTTAAATGAAAAATGTTCTTAATTGAAAACGAAATGAATTGGATGAATTTCGAATTTTATAACAGATTAATTATTTTGATGTGGTGGCAATACTTTTGATTTCTGAATGTATGCTTGAACAGTGCATATGTCTTTTGAATTTGTTGTTCATGAATGTTAAAATTGTTGGCTCTTGAAAGAATGATGAAAAAGGAGACATGTTACTGAGAATCTAAAAAAATCATAAAAATGATTCTTGAAGCAAGAAAAAGCGGTGAATTTAAAAAAAAAAAAGAGAGCAAGCAGAAAAAGCCAATAGCCCTTTAAACCAAAAGGCAAGGATAATAAAAAGGATCCAAGGCTTTGAGCATCAGTGGATAGGAGGGCCTACAGGAATAACATCCTGGCCTAAATGGCTAAACCAAGCTGTCCCTAACCATGTGCTTGTGGCGTGAAGGTGTCAAGTGAAAACTTGAGACTGAGCGGTTAAAGTTGTGATCCAAAGCAAAAAGAGTGTGCTTAAGAACTCTGGACACCTCTAATTGGGGACTCTAGCAAAGCTGAGTCACAATCTGAAAAGGTTCACCCAGTTATATGTCTGTGGCATGGATGTATCCGGTGGTGATACTGGAAAACAGAGTGCTTTGGGTCATGGCCAAGACTCATAAAGTAGTTGTGTTCAAGAATCATCATACTTAACTAGGAAAATCAGTAACACTATTCGGATTCTGAGTTCCTATAGAAGCCAATCCTTCTGAACTTCAAAGGATAAAGTGAGATGCCAAAACTGTTTAGAGGCAAAAAGCTAAAAGCCCCGCTCATCTAATTAATACTGATCTTCATAGATGTTTTTGGAATTCATTATATATTCTCTTCTTTTTATCCTATTTAATTTTTAGTTGCTTGGGGACAAGCAACAATTTAAGTTTGGTGTTGTGATGAGCGGATAATTTATACGCTTTTTGGCATTGTTTTTAGTATGCTTTTAGTATGTTTTAGTTAGTTTTTATTATATTTTTATTAGATTTTATTTAAAATTCACTTTTCTGGACTTTACTATGATTTTGTGTGTTTTTCTGTGATTTTAGGTATTTTCTGGCTGAAATTGAGGGACCTGAGCAAAAATCTGATTCAGAGGCTGAAAAGGGCTGCAGATGCTATTGGATTCTGACCTCCCTTCACTCGAAGTAGATTTTTTGGAGCTAAAGAAGCCCAATTGGGACGCTCTTAATTGCGTTGGAAATTAGATATCCAGGGCTTTCCAGCAATATATAATAGTCCATACTTTACCTGAGATTTGATGGCCCAAACAGGCGTTCCAAGTCAGCTTCAGAATTCCCAGTATTAAACGCCGGAACTGGCACAAAAGTGGGAGTTAAACGCCCAAACTGGCACAAAAGTTGGCGTTTAACTCCAAGAAAAGTCTCTACACATGGAAGCTTCAATGATCAGCCCAAGCACACACCAAGTGAGCCCGGAAGTGGATTTTTATATCATTTACTCATTTCTGTAAATCCTAGGCTACTAGTTCTCTATAAATAGGACCTTTTGCTATTGTATTTGAAGAATCTTTCAATCTTCGGATCATCTTTTGATCACGTTTTTATGATTGAACCCTCTTTGGGAGGCTGGCCATTCGGCCATGCCTAGACCTTGTTCTTATGTATTTTCAACGGTAGAGTTTCTACACACCATCGATTAAAGTGTGGAGCTCTGCTGTACCTCGAGTATTAATGCAATTACTATTATTTTTCTATTCAATTCAGCTTATTCTTGTTCTAAGATATCACTTGTTCCTCAACTTGATGAATGTGATGACCTGTGACACTCATCATCATTCTCACCTATGAACGTGTGCCTGACAACCACCTCCGTTCTACCTTATATTGAGTGGATATCTCTTGGATTCCTTAATCAGAATCTTCGTGGTATAAGCTAGAATCCATTGGCGGCCATTCTTGAGAATCCGGAAGGTCTAAACCTTGTCTGTGGTATTCTGAGTAGGATTCAGGGATTGAATGACCGTGACGAGGTTCAAACTCGCGATTGTGGGGCGTTAGTGACAGACACAAAAGAATCACTGGATTCTATTCCGACATGATTGAGAACCGACAGATGAATAGCCGTGCTGTGGCAGAGCGCATTGAACATTTTCACTGAGAGGACGGGACTGTAGCCATTGACAATGGTGATGCCCAACATACAGCTTGCCATGGAAAGGAGTAAGAAGGATTGGATGAAGACAGTAGGAGAGCAGAGAGATGGAATGGACAAAGCATCTCCATACGCTTATCTGAAATTCTCACCAATGAATTACATAAGTATCTCTATCTTTATTTTATGTTTTATTCATCTTTTAATTATCAATCCTCCATAACTATTTGAATCCGCCTGACTGAGATTTACAAGATGACCATAGCTTGCTTCATACCAACAATCTCCGTGGGATCGACCCTTACTCGCGTAAGGTTTATTACTTGGACGACCCAGTGCACTTGCTGGTTAGTTGTGCGAAGTTGTAATAAAGAGTTGAGATTACAATTGAGCGTACCATGTTGATGGCGCCATTGATGATCACAATTTCATGCACCATTCACCTCCTAAACTGGGATAATTTTTGTAGACCAAAAGAGAAAAGAGGGTTGGGAATAAGAAAAGTGCAGGTGACAAATTCCCTCTTCCTTATGAAGCTTATTTGGGATTTGATTCATAACAAAGAAGTTCTTTGGGTGAAAGTGATGTGTATTAAATATGGATGCAGAGAGGATACTATACCAAAGGTTTAGAGAAAGTCTAGCAATTCAAATGCTTGGCTAGGAATTATAAAAATTTGGGAAAATTTTAGAAGCAACCTTATTTGGAGGCTAGGAGATGAGAAGATAACATTCTTTTGGATAGACCAATGAATTTCTCTGATAGAAGATCTTAAGGAGGTAGCTCTCATAAATCTAGATGAAGAGAAGCTTATAAACTGTATAACTGATTACGTAATAACACAAGGGGAGTGAAATTGGAACTACATTAATACAGTTCTACCTGAAGAGATTACTGAGTCTTACATATTATCGAATCCCCTGACCCAAATATTGGGGGGAGATTGTGTTAGCTGGCTACCCTGTGCTAATGGGGTGTTTATTATGAAGTCAACCTATGATGCTTATTTTAATAAAGCAGAAGAAGAAAATAATCTTTAAAAGTACACTTCGAAGGCAAAAATTTCTCAGAGGCTCAGATCTTTTAGTTGGCGCTATCCCATAAGGCGTTTCTAACTAATTAGAAGAGAAGAAGAAGAGGTCTTATCGATGATAGGGAATGCCCCAGATGCTAAGAAGAAGATGAAACTTTACTCCATACATTACGTGACTACCCATTAATCCGTAACATCTGGAACATCATTGTACCTATGGACCTGTAGCAAATATTTTTCACCCAACCATATGATTTGGCTTGAAACAAACTTGATAAGGTCTGCTCCCTCCCAAACTGGCACCCCATGGACCACCCTTTTCATCCCAATCTGAAACTCGGTCTGGCAATGTAGGTATGATCTGGTCTTCAACAACCAGAATAGCCAAAGTAATATAAATCAGCAAATGGTTAGAGCTTTAGCTGAAAATTACAACTTTATCTTTAACCTAACAAAACAAAGTAGCAAAGCTTTAAAACTTACCAGAGAGGAACCCATTGGTTAGAAACCACCGGATGAGGGTTGGGCAAAGTTAAATATTGACAACGCAGTCTTCAATTCGGGGAGTAAAGGTGCCAGTGGTGGACTAATTCGAAACCATAGAGGGCGATTCATGGCCGATTTTAGCATGAATATCAGAAGGTGCACAATCACAATGGAAGAGTTTTGGGGATTTTATTTTGGTTTAAATTGGCAGTGGAGATGCGTATCCCCAATCGAATTTAATTTAAAATGCACTGTCGAACTTGTACAAAAATTGGTGATGGAAAGACACACTGGGTCATCGTTGATTCGGTCAATCAAGGAGCTTTTGACTAAGCCTGAGAAAGTGCTTGTTTGCCACATCTTTAGGGAAGTCAACCACTAAGCAGACGCTTTAGCAAAGCACGTGTAGGAGTTAAAGAATGGAGTGTCATGTTTTGATAGAATTCCTCTCATCACACTACCGTTCGCAAGAGCAGATGAAGTTGGTGTTAAATTCATTAGGATGCTTCGTGTTTAGTTAGTTTTTGTTTCCTAGTCCTAGGCCCCGTTTTAAATAAAAAATAATAAGAGTGATGATTGAGAGATTCAATTTATTATTTTTAATTATTTTTGTAACATTTAAATAAGTAAAATTTTAAATTAAATATATATGTTTTTTAATACTAAAAAATAAAAAACAATTAACATTTTTATTTAAAAATAAAAAATAAATTAGGACTTTCATTTATAATAATAATAATAATTGTTCCGGACTAGCCCAATAAAGACCGGGGTCCAACATACGGACTATCGACCTGACGGGTCCTCGACCCGTACATGCCCGGCGGGGCCTCGACCTGTACACGAAGGTGACCCCCACTTCACTTCACTCCTTGATAAAGACTTGGATAGCTGGCAGAAACTTCCAGACAGACGGGCCCAAGTCAAAGGGCCCACCCAAGTACAAGGTATAAATGGGGAGGGACCTACCCCTCCCCAAAAGTACGTCACTTTTACCCTAATTAGCTGCCTCACCATACGAACATTTATTTTAGCATCAGAGTGTCCTTACATATGGCCCCACCGTAAAGCTAATGCTCAGGTCCAAATACCACCTTCACTCAACTCGTTGCTCTCGACCCGACGTCCATCCGATCCACCATTCTAGAGTCATAAAGAGCATTAATGCTCTTAGCACAAATATCAAAACGACACCCCAAGCAACGGTTGGGGGCAGCTCACATGCACTAAAGTCGTGGATCTCGTCAACGGGTCCCTGAGTAACTCAAATGTGCCAACCGTGAGCCTCACGGCTTGCTACGTTGGGACATTATTCTAGCCCAACCCAATAGAGGCCAGGGGTCCAACATATGGATATCGACCCGACAGGTCCTCGACCCGTAGATGCCCGGCAAGGCCTCGACCCGTAAGCAATTGTCACGACCCAAAATGAGTCATAACTAGCACTTAGGAAAATAATCCTATAGCAAGCCTAACATACTCAAATATAAATTTAATAAGCAAGTTATAAATATTTTACAAATTCTAAAATAAATAGTTATATACTTTTAACAAAAAAATTAAAATAACTAAGAATGGTTGGATCCTGCCTGTGACATATGGAGCATATACTTCTAGGAATTCGACAAAGAATAGGTACTCATTGCAGACCTTTACTCTTGAATAGAAAAGTCTCACATAGTCAAATATTTGTTCCTGCAAATTTTTTTTAAAAGGGTGAGTTTTGCAACTCAGTGACCAGACAATACATCTATAATTGACATGAGATTATACAAACATTATCATCAAAGTAATTTTAATTAGAAATTAATAGTTGATAATAATAAGTGAATCAATAAGGGAGTTCTCATACAGAAATTAAATCAAAAGTCCACACTTGGGCGGCTCCACCTCTATGGGTAGCCATTTCCTCTAGTGTGTCCGTACGGAATAACAGATTTAACGTGTGGCCTACACGTTAGGCTAGCAATGCTCCTGCTAGCTGAGGTCTGAGCCAGATGCATCTAGGTTAACGTCATAACCACCGTTAACTACGGTGTTCTGATACGAGCCTCCCAAACCAATTCAAAACATATAATTTTGAATATAATCAATTCTTCAGTCTTTCAAACATACCAGATATCAAATCGAATTAAATTAAATAATACTTTCTCATATAATCCTTTCCAATGATATTTTCTCAATTCTAAAGCATTTTAAATATATTTCACAATTCCAAAATAAGTGAAAACCAACAAAATTTCAATGCTTCAAAAATACATATTCGAGTAAAATTAAATGCTTTAAAATAATGTAAGACTTCTTCAAACATACATATAGTTTCACAAAAATATATAGTCTCATGTGCATATTAAAATGAGTTTAATAAGGATAAATATTTAGTTCTAATAAATCAATTAGTAAAACCAATTTAAAATCTCTTGATAATAATCTTTGTAAGTATAACTAAGTTCAAAGCACCGTATATCAAAATAATTATAGACATAAAGCCAAACAATTATAAATGTAAAGCCTACTCACAATGTGGTCCCAAAGGACCGAAGATACCAAACCTAGAGTGCCAAATTCAAGATGAGGGGGATTGAAGTAGAATAAAACAAATGAGCACTGAATTTGGACCGGAGAAGCCACAAGATGGAGTTGGAATCCGGATAATGACAGGAACAGTTCAGCTCCTGCAGCACCAACAACTCCTGCAGCAAGGACAATGCCTTGGTTTAGGTACGTCCGAACGACGACAGGAATAGCGCAGCAGCAGACGGTCTCTTCTTCTTGGTGTTTCTCTCTCTCCGAGAGCTCCTCTCTCTTCGAAGCTCCAAATCTGCAACTACAACAACGACGGCGAGGCTGGCTTCGATGATGGCGGCTAGGCGTTTCTTGGCGGCAGAGGTGCGGCGGCCATGGCGGCAGCAGCAACGGAGTTCTAACGGCGGCAGCAGCAAGCGGCAGCAGCAATGGAGTTCCAACAGCGGCAGAACCTCCCTGCGACCCCTTCTTTCTCCACATGTTCTATTTCTCTCTAAGCGATGGTAACAGATCTGGCGGCGCGAAACGGAGGCACGAACGATGGCTATGGTGGCTGGGCTTGATGGCGATGACCCTTCCCGCGGCGGCCTTGGGTCTTCCCTCTGTTCGCGAACCCCATGGACGGCGACAATGAAGACCTCGATGGTGATGACAGCAACACGGGCTCTGTGGGACGGTGATGCCTCTTTCTCCTTGCGCGACTCTCTCTCCTCGGTTCTGGCCTTCCCCGCGACAACACGACATCAACGACAGTGGTAGTGACGCCCACCGACGCCACCTCCCTTCCTTCCTCTTCTCTTCCCTCTCTGGTTCTCCCCCCTCCTCTCTTTTCCCTTTATGTTCTTTTGTTCTGCTGTTGGGTAAGGGGTAAGGGCGGCTAGGGTTTTGGTGAGTCTGTGTGAGGGGTGTGTTGTGTCAAAATTAGGGTGTGTGTGAAGGGTAATTTAGGAATTTTACATTCTACCCTCCTTACAAAAATTTTCACCCTTGAAAATTGATATAACTTGCAAAACTTTACTTGGTTATAGCACTTTACCAAACATGAGGAAGAAGTATAACGAGGTGCAAACGTTACAAGATAGGTTTCTGTTAAAATGATGCGATTGGGATTCACCTACTCTCACTCCCTTAACGAATTAGATACACATAGCACTTTTTACTTAGTTTGTCAATCTCCTCAAAATACACTTTTACTTCATAATCTCTTGGTTCTGTTGTACCTCTCCTTGGTAGTAACCAGACTCACGTCAAACCTTAGAATTACAACTTCCTGAAATTCAATATCGATAAGCTGTATCCTAATGAATTAACGTATCGTTTGCTATCTGGGAATCGCACGTGACACCGAAATAAGCACGAATTTACTCAAAAGGATTCGAAACCTAGGAAGAGAAGAGCAAACATCACAGATGGTGTTCGCACGAACTTAAAAGAATGCATTAAGATTGCAATTAAACAATGATGTACAGAAACAATGAAGTATACCAGAAAGAGTCAATTGAATCTTCACGAAAAAATCTGAATCAAGAAATTTTGATAGAACAATAAAAGAAAAGATAATGCATTAGGTCAAAACAAGTTTAAGTGGAATCAAAGAAGTACAAAGTTCACCAAAAGAAGGTAACCAAAGTCAATGGCAATTTTTTTTTACAAATATTTAAGTGGATAATTAGGGACACGATAAGGCAAAAAAAGAATCAAATCAAAACTTTTTCAAAGAAGATCTGGAACAAGAATTCGAGGAGGATACTAGAAGATATGATGTATCATAGTAAAGCAAGCACAGATTACATCAAGGAGTTACATAATTCACGTAAAGGAATGCAACGTCAACACCTATGTTATCGAGACTCTATGGGATAGCCAAAAGCACGATAAGATCGAGATATGCATAAGATGTAGGACATGAAACAAAATAATCAAATTTTATTTCAACAAGAATTAAAACAAAGAAATCCCGATATGAAATATAGCGAAATGAACGATACATCAAATCACACGGCACAATTATAGTGCATACTTCAACACAGACCATCCTAAGAAGAACATCTAACATTTCCAAACCTAACGATTACCGTTACTTAAATAAAAGAAACGAAAGAGTTTAGAAGAACTAGTTCTCGCAGGTTATAATTTCTAGCTCTCCGTATGCACCATGCTCAACAATCATACCACAAGATGTAACAACGCTAGATAGAATATAGATTTTTTTCGACAAAACTAGAAAGTGAACAAAACAAAACAAAATTCAGCAGAACAATATCATCGCATCATAAGAGGCTTTTCGGCATAAGTAAATATTGAAATCATCCAAAAAGCTTCACAATATTCTTTATTCCATAACCATTCCTCATCAACATCATCATCAAGACTCTAAAAAGGCCAAAAATAATGAGAGTATTGCAAATAATTGAGAGAGTAAATTAGGATAATAACATAGATATTGCATCCAAAATTAGAAGCTAGCATATATAAAAAATAGTATCACTTGAAAATTTCTACTTCTAAACATCAACAACCATAACAAAACAAAATATTCAAACACAATCAATCAAAGCATACTGATAAAGGAAAGGTTCAAAACAAGCAAATGCAACATATGATAAAACCCGAAATAAATGAACCAATTAAAAATAGGAAACTCATGAAAAGAAAAAGAAAAAAATGATAAATTTTACATCTTCAAGATCAAACTATGATCAATCCATACTCATTATTTCCTAGGTTAACATGCTATGATGGAACAACTCAAGATCAAACCCAATGACTCAAAAAGAACAAAAATTCATTCATAAATTTATTTAGAGTTTAGACATTCCCAATTTTTATACATTGCAAACAAGAAATTTTTCAATCTTCATCACCCACAATTTTAGTGCAAGGTGTCAAATACATATGGGCTGGCAATTTAAAATATTTCCAACATAATTCTATAATCATAAAAGAAAACATATGTAATATATAGGAGTTTATGCCTCAATACAGTATTTGTTGTACAAGCACATCTCAAGTGAGCATTACCATACTAATCATATGAATTTAAAAGGAAAAATTCTTCCTTGATATCTTAAAAGAAAAATATCTAAAAGAAATAGCATCAACTAATCGAGAGCCATCACTATATCATAAAGCCAATGATGTATAAGTTGAGCAATTAGAACTTAGTTCTTTCACTCTTTATTCATGGAAGAATAACAACAAAAATAAATAAATAAATAATCCCACAAGTATGAAAGTCAGGTTTAAACCATAAATACTTTATGAATAAGATAAGATATGTAAACCTCCTAGCTCACTATTAACTGATATTAGCAATTTTCAACAAAGATTCATCAAGTTACAACCACATCAATCATCAATTCAGCAACAATTACATATTTCTAAACAACTTTATAGCAGCAACCAATAACCTATGCATCCCTCAAAAGCAATTAACCCATATTACTTATTTGTTATGTTAGTTACTGTAATAATCATTAATTAAGCAACATATATCAGCAAGCAACTATCTAAATGAGTGGCAAACACTCACATGCAAGCTACAATTTAACATATATTCAAGATAATCACCATATGCTTTATAATCATTAGTTAAATATAATAAGGAAAAAAACTTGTATATAAAATTTGTTTTGCTTTGAGGATTTAGATATCTAGTCTTTTTCATTAAAAATCAGTAGAAATTCTTTTTATATATGTAAGATCTATAATCCCAATCTTACAAAGTATTACAAACTAAGAAAACTAATCTCTCTAAACTTTTGAGAATAAAAACTAGTTGAGAGAAAGAAAATTTTCAAAGAACTAAGGTCAAAAAAATTCTCAAATTTTAGATCTTAGCCAAGAGCAAAATTCATCATCTAATCACCAACAAAAAGCAAGCGTTCATAATCTAGATATCACCTGAACAATTAGAAAAATAGTTCCGTAACAGAAAAACCATATTTGACAACATAGTACCATAATAGAACTAGATCAGCAAATTAGAAAAGCTCAACCGAACTTCTAGATTGAAAAACATTTTCAATCCAGCCAATTAACTGCCCAGATAATTCACTACACCTAAGTAGAGAAAATCATCAATCTAACAAACAACAATAACACTACATTGATCATATGTTTATCGCATAATTCTTCTCCATGAGCAACTGAATAACAATTTTCAAAATTATTGATTCGAAAGAAAGACAGAATCACAAATAAATCAAACCTTATAATTTCAAAGATTATTAATATAAGAAGAACAAACCCTAATATCCAGAATAAATCATCTCGATCAACAACTAAGCAAATTTATGCAATCCATAAATTTAAATAAAGTTCTATAAAGGAATTAGATAATGATTCACATCATCAAACACCAATTAAATCTTCTAAATAATGCATAAAACCTTGTCATCAGGAATCGTAAGGAACACAAAGACAAAGAAGAATAAAGTGTGCATTTACAAAAGCGAAAAAGTTTAGAATTGCCTACAAGAGAAATTATGAATCAGAATCGAAATTGAAGCCATTGAAAAAAAACGTTAAAGAAACCTACCAAAGGATAACCGAAGATTGGGTAGAAGAAAAAAAATAGGAGTAGCAAAAGTGACAAAGGACGCATGATCACAACAATCAGAAGACAACAATAACACAGAGGACAACGATGACATTCCTATAGGCCTCTAATAGTGCCACAAATTGTACAAATAGGCGCGCTTCTATTTATACACTTGTGATCCTACCATAGAACACTTGCTCCATAGTACACAGATTAAATATTTGTTCCTGAAAAATAATTTTTTTTTAAAAAATGGTGAATTCTGCAACTTAGTGACCAGACAATACATCTATAATTGACATGAGACTATACAAACATTATCATCAAAGTAATTTTAATTAGAAATTAATAGCTGATAATAATAAGTGAATCAATAAGGGAGTTCTCATACAGAAATCAAATCAAAAGTCCACACTTGGGCGGCTCCACCTTTATGGGTAGCCCTTTCCTCTAGTGTTCCGTACGGAATAACAAATCTAATGTGTGGCCTACACCTTAGGCTAGCAACGCCCCTGCTAGCTGAGGTCTGAGCTAGATGCATCTAGGTTAACGTCATAATCGCCGTTAACTATGGTTTTCTAATACGAGCCTTCCGAACCAATTCAAAACATATAATTTTGAATATAATCAATTCTTCAGTCTTTCAAACATACCAGATATCAAATCAAATTAAATCAAATAATACTTTCTCATCTAATCCTTTCCAATGATATTTTCTCAATTCTAAAGCATTTGAAATATATTTCACAATTCCAAAATAAGTGAGAACCAACAAAATTTCAATGCTTCAAAAATACATATTCGAGTAAAATCAAATGCTTTAAAATAATGTAAGACTTCTTCAAACATACATATAGTTTCACAAAAATATATAGTCTCATGTGCATATTAAAATGAGTTTAATAAGGATAAATATTTAGTTCTAATAAATCAATTAGTAAAACCAATTTAAAATCTCTTGATAATAATCTTTGTAAGTATAACTAAGTTCAAAGCACCGTATATCAAAATAATTATAGACATAAAGCCAAACAATTATAAATGTAAAGCCTACTCACAATGTGGTCCCAAAGGACCGAAGATACCAAACCTAGAGTGCCAAATTCAAGATGAGGGGGATTGAAGTAGAATAAAACAAATGAGCGCTGAATTTGGACTGGAGTAGCGACAAGATGGAGCTGGAATCGGGATAATGACAGGAACAGTTCAGCTCCTGCAGCACCAATGGTGGACGAAATTGTGATCATCAACAATGGCTCCAAAGGCTTGGTGCTCTCAAATGTGAATCACACTTTATCACAACTCCGCACAACTAACCAGCAAGTATACTGGGTCGTCCAAGTAATACCTTACGTGAGTAAGGGTCGATCCCACAGAGATTGTTGGTATGAAGCAAGCTATGGTCACCTTGTAAATCTCAGTCAGGCGGATAATAATTGATTATGGAATTTCGAAAATCAAATAATAGTAAATAAACATAAAGTAAAGATAAAGTTACTCATGTAATCTAATGGTGGGAATTTCAGATAGGTGCATGGAGGTGCTGTGTTCCTTCTGAATCTCTGCTTTCCTGCTGCTTTCATCTAATTCTTCTTACTTCTTTCCATGGCAAGCTATATGTAGGGCATCACCGTTGTCAATGGCTACATCCCATCCTCTTAGTGAAAATGATCCAAATGCTCTGTCACAGCACGGCTAATCATCTGTCGGTTCTCAATCAGGTTGGAGTAGAATCCCTTGATTCTTTTACGTCTGTCACTAATGCCCATCCTTCAGGATTTTGAAGCTCGTCACAGTCATTCAATCCCAAAATCCTACTCAGAATACCACAGAAAAGGTTAGACTTTTCGGATTCCCATGAATGCCGCCATCAATTCTAGCTTATACCACGAAGATTCTGATTAAGGAATCCAAGAGATATGCGCCCGGCCTAAGGTAGAACGGAAGTGGTTGTCAGTCACGCGCGTTCATAGGTGAGAATGATGATGAGTGTCACGGATCATCACATTCATCAAGGTGAGAATGATGATGAGTGTCAAGGATCATCACATTCATCAGGTTGAAGTGCAACGAATATCTTAGAACAGGAATAAATCGAATTGGATAGAAAATAATAGTAATTGCATTGAAACTTGAGGTACAACAGAGCTCCACACCCTTAATATATGGTGTGTAGGAACTCCACCGTTGAAAATACATAAGTGAAAGGTTCAGGCATGGCCGAATGGCCAGCCCCCAAGACGAAAACCAGGATGTCAAAATCCAAATATGGAACCAAGATGTCTAATAGACTAGTAAAAAGTTCTATTTATACTAAACTA
>NC_029775.3:34405203-34405467 GCF_000817695.3 Arachis duranensis
CGTGTTTTGGGCGTTCAACTCTGGTTCGTGACGTGTTTCTGGCGTTTGACTCCAGACAGCAACATGGAACTGGCATTGAGCACCAGTTTACATCATCTAATCACGAATAAAGTATGGACTATTATATATTGCTGGAAAGCTCTGGATGTCTACTTTCCAACGCCATTGAGATCGAGCTATTTAGAGTTTTGTAGCTCCCAAAAATCTATTTCGAGTGCAGGGAGGTCAGATTCCAACAACATCAGCAGTCCTTTGTCAGCCTCC
>NC_029775.3:34406380-34424902 GCF_000817695.3 Arachis duranensis
AATACAATAGTAAAAGGTCCTATATATAGAAAACTAGTAACCTAGGGTGTACAGATATGAGTAAATGACATAAAAATCCACTTCCGGGCCCATTTGGTGTGTGTTTGGGCTGAGCAATGAAGCTTTTTCGTGTAGAGACTCTTCTTGGAGTTAAACGCCAGATTTAGTGCCAGTTTGGGCGTTTAACTTCCATTTGGGTGCCAGTTCCGGCGTTTAACGCTGGGATTTCTGAGGGTGACTTTGAATGCCGGTTTGGGCCATCAAATCTTGGGAAAAGTATGGACTATCATATATTGCTGGAAAGCCCAGGATGTCTACTTTCCAATGCCATTGAGAGCGCGCCAATTGGGCTTCTGTAGCTCCAGAAAATCCACTTAGAGTGAAGGGAGGTCAGAATCCAACAGCATCTGCAGTCCTTTTTGGTCTCTGAATCAGATTTTTGCTCAGGTCCCTCAATTTCAGCCAGAAAATACCTGAAATCACAGAAAAACACACAAACTCATAGTAAAGTCCAGAAAAGTGAATTTTAACTAAAAACTAATAAAAATATACTAAAAACTAACTAGATCAACTATATCATACCAAAAACATACTAAAAACAATGCCAAAAAGCATACAAATTATCCGCTCATCATCCCTCAATTTCAGCCAGAAAATATTTGAAATCACAGAAAAACACACAAACTCATAGTAAAGTCCAGAAATGTGAATTTAGCATAAAAACTAATGAAAACATCCCTAAAAGTAACTAGATCATACTAAAAACTACCTAAAAACAATGCCTAAAAGCGTATAAATTATCCGCTCATCAACCAACAACTCCGGCGGCAAGGACAATGGCTTGGTTTAAGTACGTCCGAACAGCGACAAGAACAGCGCAGCAGTAGACGGTCCCTTCTTCTTGGTGTTTCTCTCTCTCCGAGAGCTCCTCTCTCTTCGAAGCTTCAAATCTGCAACTACAACAACGATGGCGAGGTTGGCTTCGATGACAGCGGCTAGGCATTTCTTGGCGGCAGAGGTGCGGCGGCCATGGCAGCAACAGCAACGAAGTTCCAACGGCGGTAGCAGCAACGGAGTTCCAACGGCAGCAGAACCTCCCTGCGACCCCTTCTCTCTCCACACGTTCTATTTCTCTCCAAGCGATGGCGACAGATCTGGCGGCGCAAAACGGAGGCACGAACGATGGCGATGGTGGCTGGGCTTGATGGCAATGTCCCTTCCCGCGGTGGACCTGAGTCTTCCCTCTGTTCGCGAACCACATGGACGGCGACGATGAAGACCTCGATGGTGACGACGGCGACACGGGCTCTACGGGATGGTGACGCCTCTTTTTTCTGGCGCAGCTCTCTTTCTCCTCAGTTCTGGCCTTCCCCACGACAACACGATATCAGCGACAGTGGTATTGACGCCCACCGGCGCCACCTCCCTTCCTTCCTCTTCTCTTCCATCTCCGGTTCTCCCCCTCCTCTCTTTTCCCTTTCTGTTCTTTTGTTCTGCTGTTAGATAAGGGGTAAGGGCGGCTAGGGTTTTGGTGAGTCTGTGTGAGAGGTGTGTTGTGTCAAAATTAGGGTGTGTGTGAAGGGTAATTTAGGGATTTTACAGCGAAGGTGACCCGCATGTCAATTCACTTCTTAATAAATACCTGGATAGCTGGCAGAAGCTTCCAAATGAACTTACCCAAGTCAAAGCGCCCACCTGAGTACAAGGTATAAATGGACTTACCCCTCCCTAGAGGTTTGTCACTTTTACCCTAATTAGCCGCTTCATTGTACGTACGCTTACTTTAGCATCGGAATGTCCTTGCAGATGGCCCCACCCACTGACCTATCAACGATCAGGATAACACCTCTTTGTAAAGCTCATGCTCAAGTCGAGATACCACCTTCACTGAACCCGTTGCTCTCGACCCGACGTCAATCCCATCCACCATTCTAGTGAGCAACTGAACATTGGAACCGTCTGTGGGGGACTTGACACAACTATGGAGCTCATCCCTCGTACGAAGGAGGTTCGAGCAGAGGGGGGAGCCCACCTGTGGAGCAGGGTGAGTTTGAGGACCTCATGGGAACGTCTGATATCTCCATCTTGCTAGGGCGACACCCATGCCCGGTCTCCCGAGAAATGTTCATTTGGCGGTACCAGTAGCGGTAGCTCTCAGATTATGCAAGAGCTTAGACACAGAGTGCCAAACTTGGAGAGGAAACTGGTAGCAAGGGACCGTCATCATCCCGAACACAGTTGGGACTCTCTTCTAAGCCTGTCACGAAGACCGTGGGGAGTGAAGGAGAGACAGAGAAAAGAAATGGCGAGATCCCATTATAATAGGAGCTACTCCTTTCCACCCATTTATCCTCAAGGTCCGGCTGCAGAAGAACTTCGACAAGCCAACAGACATGAGGTATGATGGACCAAAGATCCACAAGAACATTTAACATCCTTTGAGTCTAGAATGAACTTGGAGGGCATGGGTGATGCCGTCAGATGCCATGCATTCCCCATAATCCTGGCAGGCCTAATGATCTGTTGGTTCAACGCACTTTCGCAAGGGTCCATTACGGCCTTCGCGGACATCACGCAAAAGTTTTTGGCGCAATTCACTACCCGAATAGCCAAGGCCAAACACCCTATTAACTTGCTCGGAGTGACCCAATGCGTTGGCAAACCGACAAGAAATTTCCTCGACCGATTCAATGACGATTGCTTAGAGATCAACGGCTTAACGGACTCCGTAACAAGCCTGTGTCTGACCAATGGTTTGGTGAATGAGGATTTCAGGAAGCACCTCACCACCGGACCTGTGTAGATGATGCAAGAGATCTAGAGTGTTGCAAGGGAATACATCAATGACGAAAAGGTCAGTCAAGTGGTAGCCACCAATAAATGGTAGTTACCCAACCATCCAGCTTGTAAAACTGGTATCACTTAAAGACCTAAGGAAGTGTCAAGAGAGCGTACATCTGGGAAATAATTCAAGCTGCTTCCCTTGGTGTGTAAGTTCACCAATTACATCCCCTTAACTGCACCCATAGTTGAGGTCTATCAACAGATTACAGAGAAGGGCATATTTGCCAAACCAAGGCAGCTTAAGGACAGGACCAGAGGGATCAAAAGCCTTTACACTTTATTTGGATGGAAGATGGAAAATTAGAGGAAAGAAAATGAAAGGAAAGAAAATGGAAGGAAAGAAAATGAAAGGAAAAATTGATTTTCTTTTATATTGTTTGGATAAAGAGAAAATGAATGGAAAGAAAATAGAAGGAAATTTTTCTTGTGTTTGGATGAAAGGAAAAGTAAGAAGAGAGAAATTCATAACCAAGTGAAATTACATTAATACCCTTCTTTATATTATATATAAATTATAATATACCAATGTATTTAAATTATTTTTTTAATAAAAAAATTATCCAAATTATATTTCAAAATTTTAACATGTTTTCTTCATTAAAAAATTATTTTTTGAATTTATTTTTATGAATTTATTCTTTTTTATTATCTTTTAATGTCATAAATAAAAATATATATTATTCTTCTTAAAAATATACAAATAAATGATCTCGTAAAAGAATAATAAAAACTACTCATACTTTACATCATTAATCTCCTTAAACATATATTAAAAAAGTTTTACTAAATTGTATTTGCAAAATAAAATATTATCAAAAGTTGGTAGCATTTCTTTCTAAGTACGTGCGACCAAAAATCATATACAATTTTTATAAACATATAACAAAATGCCAAAAAAGTAATAACCAAAAGAACTCCTAGAGAATACTATTTTATCATCAGACAACACCTTTCAAAAGGGTAATTTTTGATAGTCAGTGACATCGCCTACTTCCAAAAAATCAATTCTACATAGCTTGAGTCATCTTTACCCATCTACTTCAAAAAAATAAAGTTTCTCCGAGTCAAAAATATTAACACAAGATCGATTTTTACTTGTACTAAGTAGTGTACTTGTTGTTCCCAAACATCTTCAAGTTATGATTCCTGCACGAGCATATACAATAAAGACAAATTAATTCAAAGATCAGAGTTGATCATGATAATGTATTTTATTGATGTCTTTCTATTTAAACAACCAATCAATCTCAAAATATATACATAAAGTGATTTATTTCCAACCATGGTTAACATTAATAAAACATAAAATGATAGAGTTCTTTAATTACATGAAGATATACCCGTAGTATATGACACTCAGAAATCCATAATCAATTAATGAAAGCAATAACCTTAAATTAATCAGAAACTAGGTGCGTATAAAAGTTATACCTGTAATGGTTAATGTTTTAAGGAAGTACCATATCTCCCAAACAAACACCAGCAGCTGTCATGAAATGAAAAAGAGCATCCAATCGCATTTCAGGTGGGATCCCAAAAATTTGGCGCTTTTTCTGCTCATTTTCACATAAAAATTGATAACACTGCATCCGAGCTGAACCTATCAGACCCAAGTCAGTCAACATATCCCATACATCTGATTCGCTATAAAGGCGAGGCCTACTTTGTTGCATAATAGCCAACCCTTTTTCAGCAATTGCAACTTGTCTTTCAATTAACGAGACTTGCTTTTCGGCAACCGAAACTTGCCTTTTAGCCATAGAAGCTTGTCTCTCAGCTGATTCAACCTGCCTTTGAGCTACGTCATGTAGCTTACTAGATAGATAAGTACCCTCTTTGACAACATCGGCCATGGTAGTAATTCCCAAAGCAACTTTCTGATATTGTGCCTCCAAAAAATCATTCATAGGAGACTTACGCTTTGTTCCTCTTGACGTCAAAGTCCCACTTAATTGATTTGGTTGACTATGAGGAGCACTTGGTGAATCTAAACTAGCAGAAAACGTTGGGGTATCATGTCCCTTATTAACATCTATGTCAAAAAATCCAATGTTTTCAAATGAGTCATTCAAATCAATGTGATCTCTATTAATTTCTTGAATCCTTTCTCGTGACGTAGCAGCCCCTTTACCAGTAGCTCTATTAGCTCCGAACAACTCCTTCAAAGTATCATAATGCTTAATTTGCATTTTTTTCCATTTTTCTGCTTGTGGTTTCTCCTACATAAACAAGTGTTGAAATTATTCGTTGACTAACTTCATCAATAGTATAAATAATAAAAGCAAAGTTTAAGATACCTTAATGAAGTCTTGCCATACTTCTTCTTCAGCTTCAAACTTTCTAGTTACATGATTCCACGCAAATCCACTTAAGTGATGAAATAAGTCATATGCCTCAATAAAATGATCTTTCAATGTCTTCATTCTATTCTTTATGTGATTCTTTGTTATGTGAGGACCTATTGCTATGCTCAAAGTTTTCACAACATTAACATATGCTTCAGTTGTCCACGAGCCATCATGCCTATTACCTTTCGATGCTTCCTATGCTAATGCATTTAGCAAAACTTCATCCATATCATCAGACCATCTTAAGTTGTCTTTCGATGTTGATTGACTTCTGCTGTTTTATTTCCCTTATTCGGCATTATGTAACCTATAACAATCCCATAAAAAATCCAATCAAACAATTCTGAGTGAAAACTATACATACATATATATCCATATTCACATATAAGAAACATAATCACCTATAATGATTGATACACATTCCACATTTCGAATGCAATGTTATCTCTTAACAACGATGCATGCCTATATTCCTCATCACGTGGTTGAGTTGATTGTGATCTATCTATGCTTTGTTCTTGTAGTAATTCTCGATCAACCGCATCAATTATAGACTGATCAACATCGACACCCATTAAAAAGTTATACAGTATGCAACATGCCAAAAAAATGTCTCGCATAGTTTCAAATGAATAATAAGGTTCTATGTCACCAGCTATAATTGAGAATCTTTTCTTTAAAACTCCAAAACATCTTTTGATGACATTTCTTAATGAAGAATGTCGGTGGTTGAATAATTCTATGGGATTTTGTGGCTCACGTACTGAATACTCTTTCAAGTGATACCGAACACCTCTATATGGTGTCAGTATTCCAGGCTTTAGCATAAATCCAGCATCGCCTAAATAGTATTTTCCTACACCAGTTACAGACAAAAATTAAAGAATTGCATACTTTGACTATGAATTTAAGTTTATATAGATAATTTCGTAAATAACACTAGCACAGACCTTCGGGTATTCGAAGTGGATGTTTCCTACTTAAAGCATCTTTCAAAATTCTTGAGTCAGATGCAGTTCCTTCCCAACCAGACAAAACATAAGTAAATTTCATATCAAACCCACAGGCAGCAAAAACATTTTGTGTGGGGTGATCTTTTCTTCCCTGAAAACGAGGGGCTTCCGCCCTTGATACCTTCACACGGCTATGAGTTCTGTCTATAGCTCCAATGCAGTCCTTGTTTGAAAAGTATATTGATATATTAACATAACAATTTTGTAATTATTTCATACACTATTTCATAAATGTCACTAACTAAATTGAAAGAGTTAATACCTTAAAAAATGGATAAAATCGACTATTATTATGTATTTCATAAGGAACATCCTCACCAGATGGTTGCTTGAAGAACTCTCCCTCTAACGATAGAATAGCATGTAAGACATTGTGAAAGTGACAACTAATTGTCTCTCCTGAGCGGTGGAAGAAGAAAGACATGGTTCTAGTTTTCACATTATGACCTATAATATGTAGAAATTTAGCGACTTGCTCTTCAATGGTAGAGCGAATTGAATCCTTTACTCTACCAGTTCCTCTTAACTTTTGGCATAACTGCCTAAATATTTCAGGGCCTATACGTATGACATCTCGGCATTTTTCAGACGTCAGTAACTGTGTCATTAACTACGTACGCCTATTTTCTCTTTCCAAATTGTTGTTATTAATTTTCCTAGGCCTATATTGTGATAAAAATTCCAAAGAATACAACGTATGCACCGTAACACATGAAAGAGATGTGACACAAATCTGTTGTCTCTTTTCTAAGTCTTCCCTAATAGAAGGTAAGATTTGTATCTGTTCAAGATGATACAGGTCAGCAGAGGAGAATTGATTAACTTGAAATCTTGAGTCAGGTATAACGTTCGTTTTGTCTTCTACTATCGCATCTTCGATATTCTCGCTATCCATCTATGAGAATATAATGTTTAGAGTGAACATATCAAAAATTGTAAATCACATGATATATTAATCAATGCATTGAATAAGCACCAACATTTAGTGGACTTGGCAACTAAAAGTGTTTAATAATATGGTCATAAATTAATATAACCGACCCAGAAGAAATCATGTTATTTTTGTCCTAAACTAAAAAAATTCTATTTGCTTATTATTAAATTTATATTTTTTGTACAAATTTAAATGCGCAAATATATTTATATTAATTATGACATAAGGAATTTATTAAACGGATCAAAATTAATAAGTACATATACTACATAAACATGATAATCACATGCGTGGACATAATACAAATATGAATATATGTGTTTATTACAGGCTCAAGGTACTAGTGGGGAAGTTCAATTAGGGAGGAAAAAATTTAACAGCAAATATAACCTTAACACAAAACCTTCCAAGTCCTTCAATGACCTTGGATCAACTTCAAGCACTCTTTGCTGCTAAGGGACTCAACACTACTAATGTAGTTGCACTCTCAGGTATAATAAATTAGCAATTACTTTTTGACCAATAAAGGATTATCTTTTTACCACTACACTTAGTTTTTGATTTAACTGTAGTCTTCATGTTAATTCAGTTGATCACTACACTTGGTTGCAATTTAAGTATATAATTAAGAGATCAAATCAATACATAAAAAGAAACAAATAAATAAAAAATTTAGAAAACAAACATGTATAAATGATACTGACAGAAATTCTTCCTATGACATAAACAGTTGACAAATAAATTAGAAGAAACAACTAATTGAAGATTATGAATAGCCAAAAAAATTTTTGGAAACAATTAAGGTGAAGTGGAACAGACTCCACATGAACGTTAATGAAACCTAAGAAATAAGGAATGGATTTATACAAGCAACAATGCAATCATTTGTCATTTAAAAGTGTTCATCGAAAATATGAGTGAACTAGTTATGCATATGTAACAAAGACACACATAATAATGTCCATTCACATGCTCAGAACTCAGACCTCTTGTTTTTTGATAAGGAGAGTTCAAATAGAAAGCTAATTCTATACAACCCTCAAGAAGATCCTTGTGTACAACATCGAGTCTTCACTTAGTAGTACACACACACACATGCCTCCTCAGTTTTCACTCTTATACATGCCTCATATCATGGCCATTGTCATAACACACCATGCAATCCACTTCTCACAAAGAAACAGCACACACAAAGTTAAATGGCATGTTTCAGACCTATATTCACACCTATATGTGCTGTGATGATTTTTGCATTTCATTTTTGGGGAAAAACTACGATTACAACAGAAAAAGAACACACCTTTGGCTTGAGAATGTACTAATGAAGATGCGATGGAGCTGTCCCGAAGATGATGAAGCTGCTGCAGCAATTTCGACGGCGTTAGGAAGTTATGGCGTCGCTGTTGAAGATGATGCAGAAACAGGGAAGATGGAGATGGAGATACGTGTTTTCCTTTTTAGATTAGGAATTTTGATTTGTTATTAATGAAAGGGTATATATGTAATTTTACACATTTTTACACTTCCATCTCAGTTTTCTTCGTAAGTTTGGGCAGAAAATTTTTAAGTGGGCCCTACGCAGGCTTTTTATTTTCCATTCAAGTTCCCTGCTAATCCAAACAGGGGAAAAACAAGTTTTTCATTGGTTTTCATCTTCTCCCTTTTCTTTCCTCACAAGTTCCATTATACCAAACAAAGTGTTACTGTGATTACCACAAAGGTTTTGGCCACAAAAAGCAAGATTGTTTTGATCTAAAGGATGCTTTGGAGTAAGCTATTTGAGAAAGAAAATTAACAGAGTTCTCGCAGATCATCCGAGAACCAAGGAGGAGAAAAAGAGAACAATTCAAGGAAGATCAGAGCCGAGCTGTGAAGCCCAAGCAAGGGCTCCCTGAGAACACAGACACCGCTCCAACAGTGGTGATAAATGTAACGATTGGAAGAGATGTACCACCTAAGTCAAAGTTAGTGGCAAAGAAGGATGCCAAAGTGCTAGACGTGTCATCAGAATGCTCAAAGTTCATTCTAGGGAACTCCCCGAGTTATCCTTTAGCCTGGATGACCATTGGTGCCACGACCTTCCCGAGGACCCGCCAATGGTAATCACGGCAAGGATCAGGAAAGACATGGTCAAACGAATCTTAGTGAAAAAGGGAGAAGACTCAAACATCATGTTTTGAAATGTGTTTGACACCCTGGGGATCAAGGAGAGTGACCTCAAAAGCCATCAACACGGGGTTGTAGGATTGGGAGACAATTACATTAAGCTTGACGGGTTTGTCACACTCCCGAAAATCCTTACAATGAAATTTGCACGAAGATCCTTACAATGAAATTTGTGACAGATAACGGATCTGTAGGGTTGGTCCAAGGAGACCTGAAAATGGCAATTCGTATGACAACGGCAGCCTATCACTCAGAAAGAAGTCAAAAGAAGCAGCTGGAGTATTTTTCGTAGACTTGGATGCAAGAGTTGACGAAAAGCCAAGGCCAGAGCCACAAAGAGACCTGGAGAAATATCGGATAGAGGACATGGAGGATAAGTTTACGTTCGTATAAACCGAAACCTCCCCCTGAATTGACGGAACCCCTCATGGAAGCTATTAGGGCAAACAGAGACCTTTTTGCTTGGACTCCAGCTGATTTGATATGCCAGGAGTAGACCCTGACTTCATGTCATGGTGCGGAATTTATAACCACAAACTAACCGGCAAGTGCACCGGGTCGTACCAAGTAGTACCTCAAGTGAATGAGGGTCGATCCCACGAGAATTGATGGACTAAGCAACAATGGTTGATTAATTTATTTAGTTAGATAAACAAAAAAGAGTGTTTGGATCTCAATTGCATTAAACAGTAAATTCAAAAAATTAATAAAACAAGCAGTAAACAGGTTGTGAAATATGTATGGAGAAACAGTTAAGGCTTCAGAGTTATCTATTTTCCGGATTGACTTTTCTTACTAACTATTTTAATCATACAAGATTTAATTCATGGCAAACTATTTGTGACTAAACCATAATTCCTTAGACTTTTTTAGTCTTCTCTAAAATTCATCAACTGCCAATTCTTTAGTCACTTAATTCCAATTAGAGGGTAAAGTTCAATTCTAGTTTATATGCCACAGAAATCCTAATTACCCAAATATAAGAGGATTATATGTCAGGTATCCCGTTAAGTCCAGATAATTAGAAATTTAGGAGAATATATTTTCAAACTGTTGCTCAAGTAAAGAGCTTTTCCAAGTTATACATGAACTCAATTACAATAAGGGTCATACTTCCGTTCCGCCCAAATTCATAAAATAAAGAACGAAAATAATTCTTGAATTATAAATTAGTACATGAATTAAAATAGAAAAATAATAGTATCAATCCATACAATAGACAAAGCTCCTTACCTTAACAGTGGAGGTTTAGTTGCTCATGGTTCAGAGAGAAAATAAGGATTCAGGTAAACTGTAAAGTGCCGAATGAGGTAGAAGAGAAGAGATTTCTTTCATATCTAATCCAAATTAATGTAAAATATTTTCTAAAATTAAATAATATATTTTCCTATTTGTAATTAAAATAAAAGATTTAATCAAAATTAAATAAAAAACTATCGTGCAGCATCAAGTAGAGGGAAAGGGGACCACTGCTCCTTTTTTAACTGGCGCCTGTAATCATGTGCTTTTGGAGAATTTGTGGTTCTGGCGCCTAACTTGAGAAATTCCAAGTTAGGCGCCACCTTGACCGTACAGCTGGAAGAGAAGTGTATACTATTATATATCGTTGAAAAGCTCTAAAAGTTAGCTTTCCAATACTGCTGAAATAACATCAATCGAACCTCTGTAGCTTGAGTTATTCATCTTTGAGTGCAGAGAGGTCAGGGTTGACAGCATTATTTGCCTTCTTCTCTTTTTCTGTGGAAACTCCATCAAATCTAGCCGAATGCTTCCTAAAATAAACAGAATTGCACAGGAATCAAAGTAGCATTCATAGTGGCTAAAAGATAATTAATTCTTGATTAAACTCAACAAATTGAATGTAAATTCACTAGGAAAAGATAGGAAAGATGCTCACGCATCACAACACCAAACTTGAATTGTTGCTTGTCCTCAAGCAACCAAAATTAACATAAGCTTAGGATGTGAATTTTCATGTGAGTGAGAGTTCAATTAAGCTCATGTCTCTTCTTGAAGTAGGGTTTACAACTGCAATCCAGAATAGTTTTGGCATCTCCCTCTCCTTTGAATTAGAATAATGTCACTGTTATTCGGAATTAGAGTCTGGATAATATTATGAATTCTCTACTCTTTTATACTTTAGTTTAATCCTTGAACACAGCAAATTCCTTTTATTCTCTTTTCCTTGGTGCTTTGCACCTTGAGCCTAGCCGTGACTTTAAATGTTTTGTCTCAAGGAATACTTGACACAAAAACACCACAAGCACTTAACTGGGAAACTCTCTTTAAGTTCTAATTTTTTTCAGTTACTCCCAGATAGTGGTACTCAAAGCCTTTGGCATACTCTGTTAAATACATTTGATCTCGATTCTTAGTGCTTTGTCTCAAGGATTACTTGACACATTCACACCACAAGCATATGACTAGGGAAACAACTCTTTGAGCCTTTAATCATGTCTGACCTCCCTAGTCATTGATGCTTAGAACCTTGGATCTTGTCTTTATTTTTCTTTTGCTTCAAGGATTAAACTTTCACTAACTTCAGAGAATTCGTAATAGTTCTCTAAATTCCTGTTCCTTATACATCAACATCTTTTTATTCAAATTCAGATATGCATTGTTCATGTCATGCATTCAAAATCACAGAAAATACCACCACATTTAAGTGAATAAGACTATTCTTTGTTATAGACTCTAATTCTCATGCAATACATCCTTTTCTTCTTTTTCTTTTGGATTCAAGCTCATTGAGCGATACATGAGACACTTTCCAGAATTAAAAGCAAATAACAGAAAAAATAGCAAAATAAATTGGAACTTAGGAATCGAAATAACAAAGGATCATGCAGACATTCAAGTAAAACAGCAGAAAACAGGAATTTAACATAATAATAATGGAAGGAAATATAGAATGGAAGGAAATATAGAATGAAAGGAACTCAATCACCTCATTTATCCTAGTGGCTGTCTCATTCTTCAGGCTGTGCTCCTCCGTGAAGATGATTTACCTCCCTTTGGTGCCATTAAAATAAACAGAAAAGCCACAAGCCAAGCAACAACACCAAACTTAAAAGTTTTCTTGTCCTCAAGCAAAGAAAGATTGAGGCCATGTCTCCCCTAGCATGCCTAACTTGAGATCGCTCCTTCCTTTGTTGCGCCTAACTTGACTTGAGTCATCATACCTTGCACCTAACTTGAAAAATCTCAAGTTAGCGCAGACCCTCTAGAGAAAAATTGGATGCTGCGCGTAGTATGTGGCGCCTAACCTGAGAATTCTCAAGTTAGGAGCAGAACCTCCTGAGACAAATTCCCTTCTGTGCGTCTGCACTCTGTATTTAAGAACCTATTCTGTTTCAATAATTCTGCATGATCCAAACATACGTAAAACAAAAGAAAAACAGTAAAAATTTCAACTGAAACCAAATAAATAACAAAATCAAACCAATAGAAATCAAAACAAAGGATACAAAAACATCAGGTTGCCTCCCGACAAGCGCTTCTTTAACGTCACTAGTTTGACGGTTAGTTCTGCTAATTCAGCAGATAAGCAGAATTCTGGCGATCAATCTCACCTCCAAGATAATGCTTGAACATCTGGCCATTTACTGTAAATTTTCTGTCAGAATTCTCTTCTTATCTTTTTGTCATGCCATATCTTGGTTCTCTCCTTATAGAGCTTGGCATTCTCATAGGCTGAATATCGGAATTCATCAAGCTCATTCAACTGAAGCATTCTCTTAATTCATGCAGCCTTAGCATCAAGGTTCAGATACCTGATTGCCCAGTAAGCCTTATGCTCTATCTCAACTGGCAAGTGACATGCTTTACCGTAGACCAGCTGATAAGGGAACATGCTAATAGGAGTCTTGTACGCTGTCTGGTAAGCCCAGAGAGCATCATCAAGCTTCTTAGACCAATCCTTTCTTGAAACATTGACGGTCTTCTCTAGAATTCTCTTGGGTTCCCTATTGGAAAGTTCAACCTGTCCACTTGTCTGAGGGTGATAAGTCTACATTCATGATAATGGAGTAGCTCCCCAACTTGATTGGGAGTTGATTAAAAGGAGAACCTTGAGTTGGAATACTTAAGAGTCAAATTGTAATTGGGTTTATTGTTGGTTGATTCTCTAGTCACTAACGCTAATCTTTCCCAAGGGAGAGGATTAGAACTTGTGAATAGAAGTTGACTCCCAACTTACTTGAATTTCCTTTATTCAGTAAAGGATAACTAAGTGGAAACAACTACCAATTATCAATTGATCTTGAGAAAAATCCAACAAGAATATAACTTCCAATTAATCTTCTCCCGGTCAAGATCTTATTTAAATTACATAAATTCTCTTATTTATTTTCCTGTTTCTCAAACTCAAAATTTCTCAGAAAACCTCTGACCAATAAGCTGCACTCTTTTGTCAACTCGTTGGGAGACAACCTGGGATTCATACTCCCAGTATTTTTATTCTAATTTTGTGACAACCCTTTTAAATTGATAAGCAAATTTTCACTGGTTAAGAACTGTACTTGCAATGTATTTATTCCATTAAATTCTTAATCGGTCAATTTTTGCCTCCGTCAATTTTTGGCGCCGTTACCGGTGAGTTACAATAGTGTGCTAATTCATTGGTTGGAATTTATTTATTTGCATTTTATTTTGTTTTGTTTTATTGCCATGAGTTGTATGTTTCTTTCGTTGAATGACGCGTTCACTGCTTGATCCGAGCTTAGCCGCTTTTGATCCTGAAATTGAAAGAACTCTTTCACGTATTAGGCGAGCTCGATGTCAGTTAGCCTCTGAGGGTGGTGAAGTGATTGTTATCGATTCACCAGTCTCATCTGAGGGCGAATCTGAACCGCCATTTGAGGAAGAAACAAGCTCATTTACTACTGATTCAGTTGATTCACGTGCAGGTAACATGGCAGCACCTAGGAGGATTACTCTCCAGGAAGCTGGAGCCCCAGATTTTACACTGTAGCCGTATCAAGTGCATCACCAAACGGTGGCTACAGATTTTAAACTGAAAACTGCACTAATCAACTTGCTGCCCAAGTTTTATGGCTTACCTGCTCAAGAGCCTATTAAGCACCTTAGGGATTTCCAGACAGCTTGTTCTACTGTTAGGCGTCATGGTGCGGATGAAACTTCTATTCTGTTAATCGCTTTCCCGTTTTCTCTTGAGGGAAAGGCAAGGGAATGGTACTACACCCAACCTGAAGCGACTGTTACTAACTGGGACACGCTTAGAAGAGAATTTTTGGAGAAATACTTTCCATCTGAAGTTACTGATAGATTGAGGAAAGAAATTTCTATGATTATTCAAGGCGAATCCGAGACTTTCTACGAATATTGGGAGCACTTCAACAATCTCCTGGACGCATGGCCCCCATCACATGATTGACAAGTTGGTGTTGATCAGCTACTTCACACAAGGCATGAAGCCTCAGGATAAGACCACATTGGAAGGTGCTAGTAATGGTTCTATGAAAAAATACAAGACCACAGATGAAGCATGGCAACTGATCAGCGAGTTAGCTGAATCCACTAGGAATCACAGGCATAGGCACAGCCACTCAAAAGCTGTTGCTGAAGTTTCCTCTAGCAAAGAGACTACTGCTCTGACCCAGAGTATATGTGAAATGACCAACCTACTGAAACAAATGTAGTTGAATCAACAACAAGCACAATAATCTCAGCCTCCCCCACCACAACAAAGTCAACAGTTGGTTCCACAAAGAGTATGCGGGATCTGTGCTGATTATAGTCATTATACTGATGAATGTCTACAGCTCCAACAGGAAGAAAACACTGTGGCAGCCACTCACAACTTCTATGACCGCCCAAATCAAGGATACAATCAAAGTGGCAACTACAACCAAGGTGGCAACTATAACCATGGATGGCAGGATAATTCCAACCAAGGTTGGAGAGATAATTCTAACCATGGTTAGAGGGACAACTATAACAGAGCAGGCAGAGATAACAATGGAAACCAGAGGTGGAATAACAGTAACAACAATAAACAGCAGAATCAAAACCAACCTTACGGAGCACCTCACCTAAGACAACATTCATAATTCACAATTTAAGATTTAGATATAGTTTTTAGAGAGAGAGCCTCTCTCCTCTCTCTTAGGATTTAGGATTAGAATTAGGATTTAGAATTTCTCTTAGTTTTAGGATTGCTTCTTCTCAATTCTAGGTTCAATGTTCCTTTAATTTAATTTCTACTTTTATTTATTCTATTACTTTGATTTATGGATTCCTATGTTTAATTTGATTTTTAAGACTTGGATGGGATAGAACAAGGATTAAGTTCCCTTGGTGATGAAGATCAAGCATCAAGTCCTAGTGGTGGAGAATCCTTTGAACTTGAAGAACATTCTCCCGGTGCATTTGAAAATGTTGTGGAGGTAAACTTCTTTCACCCTCCCAATTATAGTTTGATTAAGGGAAAAGGCTTAGATAGTATTAATGAACAAAGGATTGAATTAGAGAAATCTTGTGAAGAGGTGGAAGTCCTTAGAAATAGAAAGATGGGAGTGGAATACGCTTTGTCAAGATCGTTGAAAGCATCTTTGCCTAGGTTGTCATCTACTCCTTCACTTGAGTGGGTAAAATTCATTTCTATTAGTTTTATTGTCCCACTTGAGTATGGCTTGCTTGAAATGGATGGTCAACTTAAGATGCTTTGTGGGATGAAGCGTAAGCGAAAGATGTTTCGTGGTTGGCGTTGCAAATCAAGGCTCATTATGGTTGATGCATCAAACATGAGATATAAAGGTTGGAGTAATGCTCAAATAGATGGGTCTAGGAGGATTGTTGGCCACTATATAGAAAATTCATCTTGTTCACCACCCGGATAGACCAATAATGATGATCAACTTCAAGACGGGTGTGAAAACAAAGTGTGGGACCCCGGATCACAAGAAGAGGATCAACTTTGGGAGCCCCAAGCTTGTGAAGAACTCCATCAACACTTGGCTCAATCCATAAGAAATCTTGGGGCACAATGGAGAACCAAGCATTGGTGGGAGTTCCAAGATGAATACAAGCACAAGCCACCTTGATGAGGAGCTCCCCATAAGTCCAAGTTAAGGACAATAAATAAAAGTGCTAGGTGGGAGACACCCCACCATGGTAACATCTTTTCATTTTCTCTTTTGTAAAAAAAAAAGTGTAGAATTTAGTGATTTCATATTTTGTTAGTTTGTTGAGTTTATTTGGTAGTTTATTAGGATGAATAAGGTCTTATGATATTTTGGTAGTTGTTTGGAGGTTTGGAATGCTTGGCTTGGTGCAAAAACATAGCAAAAAATTTTCTTTGAAAGAACAGAACACCATCCACGCGTGCGCGCACATGACGCGTACGCGCACCGGAGCATTTTTTCGACCACCCACGCAGACGCGCACTGTACGCGTACGCGTGGATGCAAAAGTTTCACCTCCAGCCAAAAACCCGAGAGTTAGGCCTGCACTGTGCGAACATTAGGCCTAAGGCACAAGTCTATGCACGCGTGCGCGCACCTGGCGCGTACGCGCACATGATCTTAAATTGGCAATGCACGCGCACGCACACTGTGCGCGCACGCGTCGATTGCACGATCCACACTCCTGGTACTTTTACCCGAGAGTTGTGCCAGACTTGAGCCGACATTATGCCTCCGGCCTAACTCGATACACGCTTGCGCGCACCTGGCGCGTACGCGTCCTTCGCCCAATATACCCATCGACGCATAAACGTGCATGACGCGCACGCGTCGGTAAAAAAAAAAGAGTTTTTTTCTCATCTTCCATTTTCTTTTGTTCACTGCATTAGCATACTTCTACTCTTTCCATTTTCATTTTGTTTCTATAGCATGTTTTCAGTTTTTTTTCTAAGTGTCATTTCAATAATGGTGTTGGATTCTTCCACTCAATTGTTGAGAAATTCTTGCATTATATTGGTGCTTCTTGACTTGTTTAATATTGTTGGGTGATGAAACTTTTAAATCAATGCTTCATCTTGTATGACTCTTATGTCTTTGTGCATTGATATGACCTCATATTGTCTTTCATGACCCACTTCTTCTTATGTGAACTTGATGTGCCATATGCTCTTCCTGCTTCGATTCTACTCTTGCATCAAGTATCATTGATATTCCATTTTCTCTTATTGTTTTCTCCTCTACATGTTGTAGCTACCATGTAGTAGAGTACCATCCCTTTATTTGGCATTAGCACCCGCCTATGTTCTACTTGTTTTGATACCTTTGCTGTAGGCCTAATTGTCGTTCTTCTTTCCTCCCCTTTTAGGTTGGCCACCAAGAAGGGAGATATGAATAGCTTTAAATGGGGCAACAAACAAGTCATCCGCACTACCATTTGAGGAACTCATCAATTGTAGCAACTCATCCACCTTGCTCATCCTTCAATGCACCGAGGACGGTGCAAACTTTTAAGTGTGGGGAGGTCGTCCGACCGATCGGAGATTTTGGGTGACAAGTTTCTAATTCCAACACTTTTGCATTTCATTCTAGGATTTTAGGATTTTTATTTGCATTCTCTTAATTTTTGCATATGTATACATAATAAGCTTAGTCAAAATAATGAATTTTCAAGATTTCTATCTATAGGGCATACCAATTGATTTGAGTGAAAACTTTTAATAGAACTTGCTTGAAATATATATATATTGTGGATCATGTTTTTTGAGCTAAGAACACAAGCAAGTGAGTTTTGAGCCTAATGGTGTGGTTACATATTATAACCACTTATTTTTCCTTCTTGTGTGCATTATTCTCTTCCTATGATTGTAATCTTTTATTTGTTTGATTCTATATGTCTATTATTTTGTGTATACATGCATTTATATGATTGAGGCCATCATTTCATTAGCTCACTTACCCAAATGGCCTTACCTTGTATCTTCCTTTGTTAGCCAATTTTGAGCCTACGATTAACCCACTTTGTTCTTAATTTTAGCACATTACAAGCCTAAAATGGAAAACAATAAATGTCCTTATTTGGATCTTTGATTAGCTTAGGCTAGAGTGTGTGAGTATCATTCAAGTGTGGGAATCTTGGGACATTGGGTGAATAAAAGGGTAGTTTTGTATTTATTGGAAATTGGGTACATACTCATGTATTGATCAAATGTAAAACCTTATGCCTTGAGATTCTTGTATATAGAAAAAAAATGAGAAAAACAAAAGAAAAAGAAAAGAAAAATAATATGGAAAAG
>NC_029775.3:34425630-34433077 GCF_000817695.3 Arachis duranensis
TCCATTAGATGCCTTGATATGTTTGTTAAGTGATTTAAGGTTTAGGAGGCAAAGATTGGATCAAGGGAATGAAGAAAGAAGTATGAAAAGTTAGAGAACTTATGAAGAAATGAAAGAACTGGAAAGCTGTCAAGCCGACCTCTTCGCACTTAAACGACCATAACTTGAGCTACAGAGGTCCAAATGATGCGGTTCCAGTTGGGTTAGAAAGCTAACATCCGGGGCTTCGAAACGATATAAAATTTGCCATAGTTGCTACACGTATGGTGGCGCGCACGCGCAAAGTACGCACACGCGCCGTTGCTGCCACCTAGTTCACTTAAAGCAAAACGTGGCCAGCGAATTCTAAAGCCTTGTGGGCCCAATCCAACTCATTTCTGATGCTATTTAAGCCAAGGATTGAAGGAGAATCAACATACTTTACCATATGTTAGTTACCATTAGTTCATTTCCACACATTAGGTTTAGTTCTAGAAGTAGTTTCTAGAGAGAGAAGCTCTCACTTCTCTGTGATTAGGATAGAGATCCTTGACCACCAACCCTTGCCAAGACCTTTTTAGCCATTAGTTTACTTTCTTGCCATTTATCTTTCATGTTTCTTATCAAAACCCCAAAATAATTCACAACCAATAACAAGACACTTTATTGTAATTCCTAGGGAGAACGACCCGAGGTCCAATACTTCGGTTTATAAATTTTAGGGGTTTGTACTAGTGACAAACAACTTTTTGTATGAAAGGATTATTGATTGGTTTAGAAACTATACTTGCAACGAGATTTCCTTAGTGAAATTCTAAACCGTCAAAAATCCATTCATCAGGCTAGTAGCCATAAGAATGGCTTGAATGCTTTGAATTGTTGAGGTTGGTGGGTTAAATATGTACATGTATATAATGTATGATGAGTACAATGATGTAAATTGGAGAGGATATGTGTTGGAATGCGAGTGAAGTTGCTAAATGTGTATATATGTGTTATGATGAATTTAGTTTGGTGTGGTGTGTGTTTTGATTTGGTGAATTTAGTGGGTTATATGTATTTATATCTGTGCTGAGTAAGGTGAATGAATGTATGTATTTATATGTATTTATATGTATTTATATGTGTGTTTTGTAACATTTGAAGAATGAGCTAAAAATGATTTTTAACGAAAAAAGTTATCTGCATTTGAAGTTAGGTGTGTAATATTGGTTTTTTGCAACTTAACCTCTTTTTGAAGGATTTTGGACTCATGCGTACGCGACATGCCACGCAACGCGAGCATTGGGCGCTGATAAACCCCAATTTTGTGGTTTATCTTGTGCTTAATTTAGGGGATTTTTATCAACTTAACTCACATTTATTCAATGAAATAGCATGATTTTTTAATTCTCCTTAAATTTGTTCTAAAGAGTGAAAACATGCTTTTTAGGCCTTATGATGAGCGGATAATTTATACGCTTTTTGGCAGTGTTTTTAGTATGTTTTTAGTATGTTTTGGTTAGTTTTTAGTATGTTTTTATTAGTTTTTATTTAAAATTCACTTTTCTGGGCTTTACTATGAGTTTGTATGTTTTTCTGTGATTTCAGGTGATTTCTGGCTGAAATTGAGGGACCTGAGCAAAAATCTGATTCAGAGGCTGAAAAAGGACTGCAGATGCTGTTGGATTCTGACCTCCCTGCACTCGAAGTGGATTTTCTGGAGCTACAGAAGCCTAATTGGCGCGGTCTCAAAAGCGTTGGAAAGTAGACATCCTGGGCTTTCCAGCAATGTATAATAGTCCATACTTTACCCGAGATTTGATGGCCCAAACCGGCGTTGCAAATCAGCTTCAGAATTCCCGGCGTTTAACGCCGGAACTGGCACAAAAATTGGAGTTAAACGCCCAAACTGGCACAAAAGCTGGCGTTTAACTCCAGGAAAAGTCTCTACACATGAAAGCTTCAATTCTCAGCCCAAGCACACACCAAATGGACCCCGGAAGTGGATTTTTACGTCATTTACTCATTTCTGTATACCCTAGGTTACTAGTTCACTATTAATAGGACCTTTTGACATTGTATCTTTACCTCATGACATTACACGTTTCTTATTGTATCTTCTACGGCATCAGTCTCTAAACCCCATGGTTGGGGGTGAGGAACTCTGCTATGTCTTGATGGATTAATGTAATTACTACTCTTTTTTCATTCAATCACGCTTGCTTCCATTCTAAGATATCACTTGTTCCTCAACTTGATGAATGTGATGATCCATGACACTCATCATCATTCTCACCTATGAACGTGTGCCTGACAACCACCTCCGTTCTACCTTAGACTAAGTGAATATCTATTAGATTCCTTAATCAGAATCTTCGTGGTATAAGCTAGAATTGATGGCGGCATTCAAGAGAATCCGGAAGGTCTAAACCTTGTCTGTGGTATTCTGAGTAAGATTCAAGGATTGAATGACTGTGACGAGCTTCAAACTCCTGAAGGCTGGGTGTTAGTGACAGACGCAAAAGAATCACTGGATTCTATTCCAACCTGATTGAGAACCGACAGATGATTAGACGTGCTGTGACAGAGCGCGTTGAACATTTTCACTGAGAGGATGGGAGGTAGCCATTGACAACAGTGAAACCCTACATACAGCTTGCCATGGAAGGAGCCTTGCTTGCATGAAGAAGAAGACAGTAGGAAAGCAGAGATTCAGAAGATAGAGCATCTCCAAAACCTCAACCCGTTCTCCATTACTGCAAAACAAGTATTTATTTCATGTTCTTTTACTTTTCACAATTAAACCTGGGAATTATTGATATCCTGACTAAGAGTTACAAGATAACCATAGCTTGCTTCAAGCCGACTATCTCCGTAGGATCGACCCTTACTCACGTAAGGTATTACTTGGACGACCCAGTGCACTTGCTGGTTAGTTGTGCGAAATTACAAGAGTGTGATTGCAATTTCGTGCACCAAGTTTTTGGCGCCGTTGTCGGGAATTGTTCGAGTTTGGACAACTGACGGTGTATCTTGTTGCTTAGATTAGGACTGTTTTATTTTTGTTGGTTTAGAGTCTTTTATTTGAGTTTAGTTTCATATTTTAAGTTTGGTGTCAATTGCATGTCTTTGTTTTCTTTTAATTTTTCGAATTTGCATATTCTTAGTCCTTTCTTGATCCTTAAAAGTTCTAAGTTTGGTGTCTTCTTTGTGTTTTCCTTTAAAATTTTCAAGAATTTGTGTTTGATTTCCTAAAAAATTTTAAGTTTGGTGTCATTTTGTTGTTTTTCTCTTTCCTCATTTCAAAAAAAATCAAATCTTTTTCAAAATAATTTTCAATCATATCTTCTTAATTGCTAATTCCAAAATCTTTTTAATCAATTAATTAATTTAGTTTTCAAATTGCTTTGATTTTATTCTCTTTTGGTTTTCAAATTTTTATTTTATTTTTCATTCATTTTAGTTTATTATTTTCGGTTACTTTAAAAAAAATAAAAAATATATTCTATACTTTACTTGTGAATCCAAATCATTTCCCTTTCTCCATCATGGACCTAAGTGGAATTGAGCAGTCCAGAAAGACTCTGGGGTCATATGCTAACCCGATTACAGCTGCATATGGGAGTAGCATCTGTATGCCTCCCATTAAAGCAAGCAGCTTTGAGCTAAATCCTCAACTCATTGTCATGGTGCAGCAAAACTGCCAGTATTCCGGTCTTCCATAGGAAGAACCTACTGAGTTTCTGGCACAGTTTTTACAAATTGCTGACACAGTACGTGATAAAGAGGTGGATCAGGATGTCTACAGATTATTACTATTTCCATTTGCTATAAAAGATCAAGCTAAGAGGTGGTTGAATAACCAACCCACAGCAAGCATAAAAACATGGAGACAGTTATCAGACAAATTTCTGAATCAATTTTACCCTCCAAAAAGGATGACACAGCTAAGGCTGGACATCCAAGGCTTTAAACAAGAGGATAATGAATCCCTTTATAATGCCTGGGAGAGGTACAGAGGTATGCTAAGAAAATGCCCCTCTGAAATGTTTTCAGAGTGGGTACAGTTAGACATCTTCTATTATGTGCTCACAGAAAAAGCTCAGATGTCTTTAGACCACTCAGCTGGTGGATCTATACACATGCGGAAGACGATTGAAGAGGCTCAAGAGCTCATAGATACAATTGCTAGAAATCAACATTTATACTCAAGCAGTGAGTCCTCTATAAAAGAAGAAGCTATGGCAGTAACTACTGATCCTAACCCTCAAGAACAGATGGTTGAGCTTAATTAGCAATTACTCATGATGATAAAACAGTTAGCAGAATTTAAAGAGATGCTCCAAGAAACTAAAATTGCTAACAAGAATATGGAAGCACAATTAAATCAGACAAGACAGCAACTATCTAAACAGATAACAGAAGAATGCCAAGCTATTAAATTAAAGAGTGGGAAAACATTGAATGTATCAACTCAAAGCAGCAGAAAGCTAAGAAAGGAACAACTGACAGAGGATAACCAAACCACTGTCCAAAATCCCTCTGAGGACAGTAAGAGCCAAGAGAGGAATACTTCTGGCGTTCACACGCCAGAAAGGGAGGAAAAGTTGGCGTTAAACGCCCATTCCCTGTCCAGTTCTGGCGTTCAAATGCCAGAAAGGGGGGAAAAGTTGGCGTTAAACGCCCATTCCTCACCCAATCCTGGCGTTCAAACGCCAATGAGGAATCAGACACCTGAGAGTGCTGATAGTAACCCCTCTAAGAAGGCTTCTCCAACCACTTCTATAGGAAATAAACCTGCAGCAACTAAGGTTGAAGAGTATAAAGCCAAGATGCTTTATCCTCAGAAACTCCACCAAGCGAAACAGGATAAGCAATTTGCCCGCTTTGCAGACTATCTCAGGACTCTTGAAATAAAGATTCCATTTGCAGAAGCACTTGAGCAAATACCTTCTCATGCTAAGTTCATGAAAGAGATCTTAAGTCATAAGAAGGATTGGAGAGAAACTGAAAAAGTGTTTCTCACTGAAGAATGCAGTGCAGTCATTCTGAAGAGCTTACCAGAGAAGCTTCAAGATCCAGGAAGCTTTATAATACCATATACATTAGAAGGTGCTTGTACCAAGACAGCCCTATGTGACCTTAGAGCAAGTATCAATCTAATACCTGCATCCACTATCAGAAAGCTTGGGTTGACTGAAGAAGTCAAACCAACCCGGATATGCCTCAAACTTGCTGATGGCTCCATTAAATACCCATCAGGCATAATTGAGGACATGATTGTCAAGGTTGGGCTATTCGCCTTTCCAACTAACTTTGTAGTGCTGGAAATGGAAGAGCATAAGAGTGCAACTCTCATCCTAGGAAAACCCTTCCTAGCAACTAGACGAACTCTCATTGATGTCCAAAAAGGGGAATTAACCCTGAGAGTCAATGAGGATGAGTTCAAGTTGAATGCTGTCAAAGCTATGCAGCATCCAGACACATCAAATGACTGCATGAGCACTGATATTATTGACTCTTTAGTGGAAGAGATCAATATGACTGAGAGTCTCGAATCAGAGCTAGAGGATATCTTTAAAGATGTTCAGCCTGACCTGGAGGAAACAGAGGAAATAAAAGAACCTCTGAAAATTCCTCAGGAAGAGGATAAGCCTCCTAAACCCGAGCTCAAGCCACTACCACCATCCCTGAAGTATGAATTTCTGGGAGAAGGTGACACTTTTTCAGTGATTATAAGCTCTGCTTTAAACTCACAGGAAGAGGAAGCACTAATTCAAGTGCTAAGGACACATAAGACAACTCTTGGGTGGTCCATAAGTGATCTTAAGGGCATTAGCCCAGCAAGATGCATGCACAAGATCCTATTGGAAGAAAATTACAAGCCAGTGGTTCAACCACAGAGGCGGCTAAATCCAGCCATGAAGGAGGTGGTGCAGAAAGAGGTCACTAAGTTACTAGAGGTTAGGATTATTTATCCTATTTCTGATAGCCCCTGGGTGAGCCCTGTCCAAGTTGTCCCCAAGAAGGGAGGCATGACAGTGGTTCATAATGAAAAAAATGAACTGGTTCCCACAAGAACAGTTATAGGGTGGCGTATGTGTATTGACTACAGAAGGCTCAATACAGCCACAAGAAAGGATCATTTTCCTTTACCATTCATAGACCAGATGCTAGAGAGACTAGCAGGTCATGAATATTATTGCTTTTTGGATGGCTATTCAGGTTACAACCAAATTGTAGTAGATCCTCAGGACCAAGAGAAAACAGCATTTACATGTCCTTCTGGAGTATTTGCCTACAGAAGGATGCCTTTTGGTCTGTGCAATGCACCTGCAACCTTTCAGAGGTGCATGCTCTCTATCTTCGCAGATATGGTAGAGAAATTTCTTTAAGTCTTCATGGATGACTTTTCAGTATTGGAGACTCATTCAACTCCTGCCTTAACCATCTAGCACTTGTTCTGAAAAGATGCCAAGAGACCAACCTAGTTTTAAACTGGAAAAAATGTCACTTCATGGTGACTGAGTAGATTGTCCTTAGGCATAAAATTTCAAGCAAGGGAATAGAGGTGGATCAAGCAAAGGTAGAGGTAATTGAAAAATTATCACCACCTGCCAATGTTAAGGCAATCAGAAGCTTTCGAGGACATGCAGGATTCTACAGAAGGTTTATAAAGGATTTTTCAAAAATTGCAAAACCTCTGAGTAACCTGCTAGCTGCTGACACAGTATTTGTGTTGACACACAGTGTCTGCAGGCATTTGAGACCCTGAAAGCCAAGCTGGTCACATCACTAATCATCTCTGCACCAGACTGGACATTACCATTTGAACTAATGTGTGATGCCAGTGACCATGCCATTGGTGCAGTGTTGGGACAGAGGCATAACAAGCTTCTGCACGTCATTTATTATGCTAGCCGTGTTCTAAATGATGCACAGAAGAATTATACAATCACAGAAAAAGAGTTACTTGCAGTGGTTTATGCCATTGACAAGTTTATATCCTACTTAGTAGGGTCAAAAGTGATTGTGTACACTGACCATGCTGCTCTTAAATACTTACTCACAAAGCAGAATTCAAAACCCAGTCTCATAAGGTGGGTATTGCTTCTGCAAAAGTTTGATATAGAAATAAGAGACAGAAAAGGGACAGAGAACCAGGTAGCTGATCATCTGTCCTGAATTGAACCAGTAGCTGGGGCATCCCTCCCTTCTACTGAGATCTCTGAAACCTTTCCAGATAAGCAACTCTTTGCCATCTAGGAAGAACCATGGTTTGCAGATATTGCAAATTATAAAGCTGTGAGGTTCATACCACAGGAGTACAGCAGGGTGCAAAGAAAAAAATTAATTTTCGATGCCAAGTACTACCTCTGGGATGAGCCATATCTCTTTAAGAGATGTGCAGACAGAATAATTCGCAGATGTGTACCTAGAGAGGAAGCACAAAGGATCCTGTGGCATTGCCATGGATCGCAGTATA
>NC_029775.3:34433205-34438156 GCF_000817695.3 Arachis duranensis
TGTGACAGTTGCCAAAGAGCTGGTAACTTGCCTCATGGTTACGCCATGCCTCAACAAGGGATCCTAGAGATTGAATTGTTTGATGTATGGGGAATTGACTTCATGGGTCCCTTCCCACCATCATACTCAAACACTTATACTCTAGTGGCAGTAGACTATGTATCTAAATGGGTAGAAGCAATTGCCACACCCTATAATGATACCAAGACCGTACTGAAATTCCTACAGAAACACATCTTCAGCAGGTTTGGTGTTCCCAGAGTACTAATCAGTGATGGGGGCACTCATTTCTGCAATAAACAGCTGTACTCTGCTATGGTCCGATATGGAATTAGCCACAAAGTAGCAACTCCGTATCACCCACAGACAAATGGGCAAGTTGAAGTCTCTAATAGAGAGCTAAAAAGAATCCTGGAACAGACTGTTATTGCCCGTAGAAAGGATTGGGCAAAGAGCTTGGATGATGCTCTGTGGGCATACAGAACAGCCTTCAAGAATCCTATAGGAACCTTCAAAAAGTTCTGCTCTTCAACTCTAGGCTCCGACTATTTCCAGGAAAACTGAAATCCCGGTGGAGGGATCCTTATGTGATTACAGGAGTGTCACCATATGGATATGCTGAGCTTCAGGATATTGATTCTGACAAAAAGTTCATTGTTAATGGACAAACGATTAAACATTATCTTGAAAGTAATTTTGAGCAGGAATGCTCAAAACTGAGGCTTGAATGAGTCTCAGTAAAGGTCCAGTTAAAGACAATAAAGAAGCGCTTGCTAGGAGGCAACCCAGTCATTTGCAGGTTAATTGTTCTTTAAAAGTTTGATATACATATTCTCAAAGGGTGATCATCAAAATTGAAGGAATTCACAGAGTTACAGAAGGATTCAGTGCAAAAAGCAGAGAAAAGGAGCTTGCTGGCAAAAAAATGCCAGTAAAGGGTACTCTGGGCGTTAAACGCCAGAATGGATACCATTCTAGGCGTTTAACGCCAGTAAAGGTACCATTTTGGGCGTTAAACGCCAGAATGGGCACCATTTTGGGTGTTAAACGCCAGAATGGGCACCATTTTGGGCGTTTAACGCCAGGTGTGCAGCATCCTGGGCATTTAGCAAAACACCCAGTGATAAAGGGGTTTCTGGCGTTTAACGCCAGCCAGGGCACCTGGCTGGGCGTTAAACGCCCATAATGGCCACCAAGTGGGCGTTAAACGCCAGAATGGATACCATTCTGGGCGTTTAACGCCAGAAAGGCAGGGGGAGGAGATTTTGTTTTTCACTTCAAATTTTTTCAAACTTTCTTGTTTTGATCCATAATTTTCTGAATATACACATTACAAACTTTCATCATTCATCCTCAAAATTCGAAAATTAAACAATTTTCTAAATCATTCTTCAAATCTCTTTCAAATCCTTTCCAAATCTTCTCCAAAAACTCAATTATCTTCTCAAATCTCCTCCAAAATTTTCGAAATCTCTCCCCCTCCCTTTATAAATAAAGCTCGGCCATCCCCCTCTCCCCACCATTCGAATTTGCTCTCCTCCTCTCTCTTCTTTTTCCTTTCTTTTGCTTGAGGACAAGCAAACCTCTAAGTTTGGTGTGCTTTTTCGTGATCACTAAGCCAAGATTTATCAAGATCATGGCTCCTAAGGAAAAACAAACCAATTCAAGAGGCAAGAAAGAGAATACTCCAAAGAATCTTTGGAGTCAAGAGAAGTTCTTAACCAAAGAACATGCAGACCATTACCACAAAATAATGGGTCTAAGGTCAGTGATCCCAGAAGTCAGATTCGATCTGAAAGAAGATGAATATCCGGAGATCCAAGAGCAGATTCGAAACAGAGGATGGGAAGTTCTAACCAATCCTGAGATAAAGGTTGGAAGAAATATGGTTCAAGAATTCTACTCAAATCTGTGGCTGACAGATAAGCAGAGAATGACTAGAACTGCTTTCCATACTTACAGAACCATGGTCAGAGGAAAAGTTATCTACTTCCATCTGGACAAAATAAGAGAGATCTTCAAATTGCCTCAACTGCAAGATGATCCTGAATCCTTTAATAGGAGAATGGTGAGAGCAAATAAGAGGTTGGATCAACTTCTAGAGGACATATGCCTCCCTGGAACTAAGTGGACAACCAATTCAAAAGGTGTCCCAAACCAACTCAAGAGGGGAGATCTCAAATCAATTGCAAGAGGTTGGCTAGACTTCATTGGGTGTTCCATATTGCCCACTAGCAACCGTTCTGAGGTCACTATCAAGAGAGTAGTGATGATTCATTGCATTATGCTGGAAAAAGAAGTGAAGGTTCATCATCTGATTGCTTGTGAGATCTACACAATTGCAAACAAGAACTCCACTGAAGCCAAACTGGCTTACCCAAGCTTAATCTCTTTGCTATGTAAAGATGCTGGAGTGAGGATAGGAGTAGATGAATTCATCCCAATTGAACACCCAATCACCAAGAAGTCAATGGAAGGACAAATGCAAGACAACTCCATCAAAAGGAGGGCGTAGGAATTCCTCCCTGAACTTCATGAAATTGACTACTGGACCCGCCTAGAAGCATATGTTGCCAAGCTGCAAGAAGCTATGGAACAAATTAAGGAAGAACAGCAGAATCAAAATTGCATGCTCTGCAAATTGCTGAAAGAACAAGAGAAGCAGGGGCGTGAGCTACAGGAGCTAAAGCGCCAGAAGCTCTCCCTTGAAGGGTCAAATACCCAACAAGTTGAAGGAGCATCCACTTCTCATAATCAAGGTTGTTGAGTCCTAACTCTGTGATAACTTCTATCATTAGGAGTCTATTTTAGAGTCATTTAAATTTTTGTTTTTTATTACTATTAGTCTTATCTTATATTTATTTTTGAGTCTTGTTCTTAATTCATGATTAATAAAATTCAAGGTTCATGTCTTAAAGCTATGAATGTCTTATGAATCCATCACCTCTCTTAAATGAAAAATGCTTTAATCACAAAAGAACAAGAAGTGCAGGATTTTGAATTCATCTCTGAAACTAGTTGAATTAGTTTGATGTGGTGACAATATTTTTTGTTTTCTGAATGAATGCTTGAACAGTGCATATGTCTTTTGAATTTTTTGATTAAAGAATGTTAAACTAGTTGGCTCTTGCAAGAATGATGGAAAAGGAGAAATGTTATTGAGGATCTGAAAAATCATCAAATTGATTCTTGAAGCAAGAAAAAGCAGTGTATTCAAAAAAAATGATCCAAGGCAAAAAGAGTGTGCTTAAGAACCCTGGACACCTCTAATTGGAGACTCTAGCAAAGCTGAGTCACAATCTACAAAGGTTCACCCAGTTATGTGTCTGTGGCGTGTATGTATCCGGTGGTAATATTGGAAGACAGAGTGCTTTGAGCCACAGCCAAGACTCATAGAATAACTATGTTCAAGAATCATCACACTTAACTAGGAGAATCAATAACACTATCTGAATTGTGAGTTCCTATAGATGCTAATCATTCTAATCTTCAAAGGATAAAGTGAGATACCAAAACTGTTCAGAAGCAAAAAGCTACTAGTCCCGCTCATCTAATTGGAGCTAAGTTTCATTGATATTTTGGAGTCTATAGTATGTTCTCTTCTTTTTATCCTAATTGATTTTTAGTTGCTTGGGGACAAGCAACAATTTAAGTTTGGTGTTGTGATGAGCGGATAATTTATACGCTTTTTGGCACTGTTTTTAGTATGTTTTTAGCATGTTTTGGTTAGTTTTTAGTATGTTTTTATTAGTTTTTATTTAAAATTCACTTTTCTAGGCTTTACTATGAGTTTGTGTATTTTTCTGTGATTTCAGGTGATTTCTGGCTGAAATTGAGGGACCTGAGCAAAAATCTGATTCAGAGGCTGAAAAAGGACTGCAGATGCTGTTGGATTCTGACCTCCCTGCACTCAAAGTGGATTTTCTGGAGCTATAGAAGCCCAATTCGCACGGTCTCAATTGCGTTGGAAAGTAGACATCCTGTGCTTTCCATCAATGTATAATAGTCCATACTTTACCCGAGATTTGATGGCCCAAACCGGCGTTGCAAATCAGCTTCAGAATTCCCGGCGTTTAACGCCGGAACTGGCACAAAAATTGGAGTTAAACGCCCAAACAGGCACAAAAGCTGGCGTTTAACTCCAGGAAAAGTCTCTACACATGAAATCTTCAATGCTCAGCCCACGCACACACCAAGTGGACCCCGGAAGTGGATTTTTACGTCATTTACTCATTTCTGTATACCCTAGGTTACTAGTTCACTATTAATAGGACCTTTTGACATTGTATCTTTACCTCATGACATTACACGTTTCTTATTGTATCTTCTATGGCATGAGTCTCTAAACCCCATGGTTGGGGGTGAGGAGCTCTGTTGTGTCTTGATGGATTAATGCAAATACTACTGTTTTTTCATTCAATCACGCTTGCTTCCATTCTAAGATATCACTTGTTCCTCAACTTGATGAATGTGATGATCCATGACACTCATCATCATTCTCACCTATGAACGTGTGCCTGACAACCACCTCCGTTCTACCTTAGACTAAGTGAATATCTCTTAGATTCCTTAATCAGAATCTTCGTGGTATAAGCTAGAATTGATGGCGGCATTCAAGAGAATCCGGAAGGTCTAAACCTTGTCTGTGGTATTCTGAGTAGGATTCAAGGATTGAATGACTGTGACGAGCCTCAAACTCTTGAAGGCTGGGCGTTAGTGACAGATGCAAAAGAATCACTGGATTCTATTCCAACCTGATTGAGAACCGACAGATGATTAGCCGTGCTGTGACAGAGCGTGTTAAACATTTTCACTGAGAGGATGGGAGGTAGCCATTGACAACGGTGAAACCCTACATACAGCTTGCCATGGAAGGAGCCTTGCTTGCATGAAGAAGAAGACAGTAGGAAAGCAGAGATTCAGAAGATAAAGCATCTCCAAAACCTCAACC
>NC_029775.3:34438302-34440954 GCF_000817695.3 Arachis duranensis
AGGTATTACTTGGACGACCCAGTGCACTTGCTGGTTAGTTGTGCGGAATTGCAAGAGTGTGATTGCAATTTCGTGCACCACCTTAATATAGCTAAATTTAATTAACTTTAATTCCATTCGACGCCTTGATATGTTTGTTGAGTGATTTCAGATTTTTAAGGCAAGTATTGGATGGAAGAGGTGAAGAAAAAAGCATGCAAAGTGGAGAATTCATGAAGAAATGATCATTTGGAGAATTGAAGGCCACGCGCACGTGTCACCCACGCATATGCGTGAAGAGGACATTCAAGCCACGCGCACGCGTCACCCACGCGTACACGTGAGGAGGCAATTTGCCAGCGCCACGCATGCGTCGTGCACGCGCACGCATTGTCCACATGCACGCTTGACGATGATCACGTGACCTCATTAAAGGCAAAACGCTGGGGACGATTTCTGAGCTTCCCAGACCTAATTCCAACTCATTTCTGAGGTTATTTCATGCAGAATTCAAGATGGGACAAAGGGAGGAGCTAGTGACGGACCCAGAAAATTTATATTAGAGGGCAAAAATAATACACATTACTACCAAAATATATATTAATTTAAATTTAAAAATATAAAAGTGCACATTAATTATTCGAATAAAAAAAAAACAAAAATTACATTAGTTGTTAACTTTCTTCGCTTCAAATCTTGAAGGTACTTCTCTTCTTGTTTTCATATTTTGAAAATGTTGACTAATTGTTTCATTATCAACTTGATTGAATGTCTCTCTTTCTATATATGTAACCAAACAATCATTCAACCACTCATCTCCCATTCGATTACGAAGTCGACTCTTTATGATATTACATATAATAGAATAGAACGAAAGATAAACAAATAAATAATAAGGATCACTAAATTGAAAATAAAATAAAATATATAAATTTATGAAGAGAATAAAAAAATAGATTAATACCTAAACTATAATTGTTTGAATTAAAATTTGCAATTGAAAATATCAAAAAGAGAAACAATGAAATTTAAAGATACATAAAGTCATAGAGAGCTATATAAAACAAAATATAGAATTTAAAATTTACCTTTTGATGAAGAGAAGATGACTACTAGACAAGGAATAGAAAAAGAAGATTGAAAATATGAAACTAAGAAAAGGGTTTAAGAGAATAAATGAGTGACGGCTAGGATTTAAAAATAGAAGAAGACTAAATTTAATTAGGTTAACTAATAGTCAAAATTATAAAAAGATAAAATGGGCTTAGATTTTTAATAATTAGGCTTAATTTATTTGTAGTGGGGTCATTTAAAATTTAAAGTAGGGGCATATTATATATACATTTTTTTTGGTTTAAAATTATCAAATGACACTGGGGGCAAGTGCCCCCCTCCCCCCATTCATAAGCATGGGTCCGTGCCTGGGGGGAGTAATTAGATTAGGTTAGCATCATATTGTAGGTAGTTTTTTAAAGAGAAAAGCTCCCTCTTCTCTTTAAAATTAGGGTAATTTCTCTTAGATTTAGGATTATTTCTTATTTTCATCTTATTTTCTTTACAATTTCTTGTTCTTACACCTTTGTTCTTCTTAGTTCTCTTGTTAATTTTCATTTTTATGCCTCTTTTATGTTTATGATCACTATTGTTACTTTGATTTTCATTTAATGCAATTTATGTTTTATGTTCTTTTATTGTTTAATTGAGTTGTTATTCTTACTTTTCTTGCATTGGGTAGTGTAAATTTACTATTTCTTGCAATTTACCATATTTTTCTTTTATGCCTTACAAGTATTTGACAAAATGCTTGGTTGGATGTTAGAGTAGATTTTTTAGCATTCTTAGCTTGAAAAGAGAAATTGATGACAAGTCATCATATACCCATTTTTCAAGCTAATTTCACTTGTTTTGTTAGCATTTATGCACTTTCTTGCATCCTAAGTAAGTGATTTGGAGTGAAAATGCATAACTTCTCTAAATCAAGCAACCACCATGAAATTAATGTTAAATCATGAGGTTTGAGCTAATTTTAATTGAATTTTAATTGATTTATAAGCCTCTTGAATTTAGTGATACTTGGAGTGTTGTTTTGGTTTATTATAGGTGAAGAAAAGAAAAGAAAAGGAAAAGCGTGGCCTAAGAAGTGTAGCCTAAGGAAAGAAAAGTGTAGCCCAAGGAAAGGAAAGCGTGGCCAAGGAGAAAAGAAGCGTGCCGCAGGCAAAGGGGGAGGCAACATTGCCCTCCACAAGGGCAGACTGCCCTCTAGGAGGGCAACATAAGAGAACCAACCAAGGAAGACAACTCTGCCCTGCCCACTACAAGGGCAGAGCACAAAATGTGCCTTGGGACCAAGAGAAAGAGAACCTTGCCCTGCTCTTGTGGAGGGCAGAATCGGGCTCTCTAAGGAAGAAATTCAAGGGAAAAATGTCACCCATGCATGCTACAAGGATCGAACAAGGAACCATGAAGAAGCCAAGGACTAAGGTTGAGTGCCGTGCCAAGAAACCAAGGAAATTAATATAGTGTGTGTGCCAGCCGTGTTTCGAACACGGGACAGCAAAGTAGGAACACTGCCCTGCCCGAGGGCAGGGCAGCATTTTGTGTGTGGCGCACCAAGAAGCAAATCTGGCGCATCATGGGACGTTCCTAGCAGCATCTGGCGCACCATGGGACGTT
>NC_029775.3:34442442-34442820 GCF_000817695.3 Arachis duranensis
GAAATTGACCAAAGAACTCTTCGAAGAATAAGAAGAGCTGAAAGAGGGAAGAATGTTATTGGAGAAGAAGAATCTGAGGAGGAATTCCAAGAAATGGAAGGAGATACCAATCAACCAGGAGAAGGAGCCAACAATAATCAACAACAGAGAAGAGTCTTGGCTTCATACACATTTGCAAATACTAGGCATTGTGGGAGTAGCATTCTTCCTCCCAATGTCAATGCAAACAATTTTGAATTCAAGCCACAACTCATCACTCTGGTTCAAAACAATTGTTCTTTTGGAGGAGGGCCTTTGGAGGATCCAAATCAACATCTGTCTACTTTCTTGAGAATCTGTGACACAGTGAAAACCAATGGTGTACCTCCTGATAGTTAC
>NC_029775.3:34445503-34447978 GCF_000817695.3 Arachis duranensis
GGAAGATCAACAAGCAAGAAAAAGATGAAGAATAAGAAAAAGACTCACAAAGGGTGGAAGAACAAGAAAATCCCAACTGAAGGATTCTCTAAGGGTGATAAGGTGCAATTAGTATATCAACAGCAGGGAGCAGAAGATTATTACACTGTCAACCAAATACTTTCTCTTGAGCATATGGAAATTGAGCATCAAGGCACACAGAGAAAGTTTACAGTGAGAGGTGACAAGTTGAGACATCACCAACATCAACCACCCTAAAGGGAAGTCAATGTCAAGCTAATGACAATAAAAGAGCGCTTCATGGGAGGCAACCCATGGTTTAAGATTTCTGTCTTCTCTTTTATTCAATAAGCTATGATTCCTCTGAATATGATTTTGAATTTTCATGCCTGGTAAATGCATATATCATTTTGAAGCACATAGCAAACTTCTAAGTTTGGTGTACCTTAAGGCACACCCAAGTTCATTGTTCAAAGAAGGGGATTGTCTTTTAGAACATATGCATAATTCTGTTGATAAAGCATGTGACCAAACACTAAGTTTGGTGTCTGCATGTGCAACAATGTTCAGAAGATCATTTCCCAATCATGGACTCAAAACCATACAGATAAGGGATCATACATCAATTTTTTTTAAAAAAAATGCATCAATTGTGAGAACGGTTTGCATTGTTAAGCCGTCCCCTCAATAAAAGATAAGTTTGGTGTTCACCAACTTTTAACATTTTATTTAGGACACAATTGATCACAAAAAAATTTTTTTGAGCAAACCAAAACAATTTATTTTACTCTTGCAAATAAGTTGCCAACGGTCATATTAACTAGCTGTTTTGATTCATGCAGGAGAAAAAGGTTAAGACAAACATAAGGAGGGGCCACGGCTAGGAGGAGTTATGTGAGGAAGGTCACATGTGCCTAGGAGAACGCGTTTATGGGGGACAGAATTTGCATGCATGCAACATTGAACACCTAAATGCATGCAGCCAATGGGAGGAGGATCCTCGTCAAGCCTCAACCATGCATGCAAGCCGTCCATCTCATGCATTCCTTGGATGAGCAATTCAATCTCAACCCTTCATGAGCACCAACGAGTCTCTCTCTCTTATTATGGTTTTGTTGGAAGGCTTGAAGAACTCACCTATAAGTAGCCGTTGGCACCAACACGGTATACACATTCTCATTCAAGCCACTTTCATATGAAAACCATACTCTCTTCCACTTCCAAAACCAACATAATTCCCTTACCTCATACATCAAAACCGAACCGGAACTCTTCCCAAACACAACACATATTTCTTCTACTCTCACTTCCTCTTTCTTTTCACTTTAATTTCAATGGCCTCCTCAAGCTCAAAAAGAAGGCCGGGAAAAGATCCTATGGTAACCGAACCCCCATCATTTGATGCATGCAAGTTTAGATCCCAATTCCATGAAGGGAGATATCATAGGTTCATGGAGGCAAAGAATGTCATTTATGAGAAAGGCCTTGAGTTGAGAGACGGGGAATATCCCATTATGAGGCAAATCACTAAAGAAAGAAGGTGGGAACTTTTATGTGCTCCTCTTGTTGATATCAGTGCAGTTATGATTAGGGAGTTCTATGCAAATGCTGCAAAAGAAAACAAAAATAGTGCTCCTTACACAAGCTATGTCAGAGGGGTTGAAGTGAGTTTTAGCCTAGCTGCTATCACAAGAGCCCTCAAGTTGAGAACCATAACCTATCCAGAGCTTAGTTATGAGGCTAGAATGCAAATGAAAAATAATCCTGATGAGATCCTGCAGGGGTTATGCATGGAAAATATAGATTGGGAAAGAGATTCAAAGGGAGTTCCAAGTCACATAAGGAGGATAAATCTTACTCCTGTGGCTAAGGGATGGTATGAAATAGTGAGGAGATCTATCCTCCCTACTGGAAACGCCTCTTGGGTCACAATCAAACGAGCACTCTTGACATACTGCATCTTGCATGGAGGTGAGATCAACCTTGCACAACTCATAGCCGACAATATTCAAGAAATGGCCGATAGCACAAGCAAAGCAAAAGGTCTTGGACATCCAAGCACCATCCAAAGGCTATGTGACAGAGCTAACGTACTCTTTGAAGATGAGGACACAACAAAAGTGAAGAAAGGGAAATCGATTACCAAGAAGAGCATGGAGGGAACAAATGAAGAAGAAGACCAAAAAGAAGAAGACCAAGAAGTGGTAGTAGCTCCTAGACAAAGGAGATCACAAAGAGAGGAAGGACGAAATCAAGCTTATGATGCCATAGATATGAGCCAATTGCAAAGATCAATTGAAGAATTATCTCAGCAACTCATGCAGGCTCAACAAGGTCAAAATCAACTCATGCAGGCCCAAGAAGGCCAAAATCAGGAGGGCCAAGTGAAATATATAGAGCCCCATCCTGAATTCATGGAGCAATTCTTGAAAGAAAAAGAAGAACGAGAAGCTTGGCAGCATCAAATGGAGGAAA
>NC_029775.3:34448078-34448303 GCF_000817695.3 Arachis duranensis
ATACCCCATTATGAGGCAAATTACTAGAGAAAGGAGGTGGGAACTCTTGTGTGCTCCTCTGACTGACATCAGTGCAGTAATAATCAGGGAGTTCTATGCAAATGCTGCAAAAGAAAACAAAAATAGTGCTCCTTACACAAGCTATGTCAGAGGGGTTGAAGTGAGTTTTAGCCCAGCTGCTATCACAAGAGCCCTCAAGTTGAGAACCATAACCTATCCAGAGCC
>NC_029775.3:34451598-34459510 GCF_000817695.3 Arachis duranensis
CTCATTCTTACTTGGGCAATTCTACTCTTCTGTTTTTGAGTTTTGGGTGTGTGAAATTGAGGAAATTCTGTCTCAATTCCCATTCAAACTCTTTTCAATTTGTTTTCTGCATAATTGAATTTGATTTCTGTTCTTCTACTGCTTCTTCTTTAATTTTCTGTCAATTGCTTTGATAACTCGGATCTGGGAAGGAAATTGGGTTTTAGGCTCTGCTACCTAAGCTCTTGAGTCCTGAGATCACAATTTACTAGGGTTCTTCTGTGAACCTTGCTGCATTTTACTTAAATTTTCTGTTTAAGCTTTCATTGCTGCCAATTCAATTCCTGCTATATTAACTTTGTGCAATTTACTTTCTCTTTGTTTAGATTCTGCAATCCCACACCTCAATTCCCTTTTACTTTCTAGCAATTTAACTTTCTTGCCATTTAAGTTACTGCAGTTTATGTTTCTTGCACTTTAAGTTTCAGTCATTTACTTTCTTGTTCTTTAAGTTTCTGCAAATTTACTTTCCTGTTCTTCAATTTACTGCACTTCTCCCTTCCCCCTTTACATTTACTGTCATTTACTTCCTGTTAAACACAAATCACTCAACCAATACTTGATTCGCTTGACTAAATCACCCACTAAACTAAAATTGCTCAATCCTTCAATCCCTGTGGGATCGACCTCACTCATGTGAGTTATTATTACTTGATGCGACCCGGTACACTTGCCGGTGAGTTTTGTGTTGGATCGTTTTCCACACATCAAAACTCATAACCAATAATTGAGCACTCGATTGTGATTCCTAGGGAGAATGACCCAGTACTAATACTCTTGGTTATTTTTATTGGGTTGGATTCGTGACAACCAAAATTAAACTTTGATTTGAGGATCGATTATCAGTTTGGGCTATGCTCACAATGAAATTATTTTGATAAATTCTGAACCGATATAAATCCTCACATCAAGTTTTCCTCTAACCAAGAAGAAATTTTTAACCAACGGTTATGCTCTTTCAGGCGCTGTCCATAAATCTCGCATACGCGGACATGTCATGCGTACGCGAGATTGGCAATTTTCACACTCATGCGTACGCATGACCACCCTATTTTGGAAAAAGTTGTGTTTTGAAATCTAGACTTATCTTCTAGCTTTCCAAACTTATTTAACCCCTGTTTAGGGTCTGTTAGCGAGTTTTTAAGCCTTACAACAAGGGTGAATATGTTGAATAAGTTAAGGGGATACTGGGGGGATATGCGAAGAGATAACTAAATTAATGAAGTGTTCGTGATGTTAAATATGAAGTGATTGATAAATATGATGATGATAATGATGAATTGCAAATTGAATGAGAGATGGATTGATGATGATTGAATATGAATGAAGGATGATGGGGATTGTTATTAAAGTATGATATTTGAACGAACTGAATGATATTGAGGTATATGTGACTGGGTAAGATGCAGGGAAACTGTCCACCTGCTCCGGGTATGAGTTGAGACTCCGAGTAAGTCGCAGTGGCATTGTCCACTTGCTTTGGAGATGAGTTGAGACTCCGGGTAAGATGCAGTGGTGTTATCCACATGCTCCAGGTAAGAGTCGAGACTCCAAGTAAGATGTAGTGGTGTTATCCACATGCTCTGGATAAAAGTTTGAGACTTCAGGTAAGAGGCAAGGGTTGAGTTCTATCGCCGCTTACTCCAGGTCGAGAATTGTAACACCGCCTGGGTAAGAGGCAAGGGTGAGGTTGTCTCTTTGCTCTAGGTACACAGGTAAAATGCAAGGGTTGTGGTTTGGTCCCACTTGCTCCGTATTTGGTGTTCTATCTAGGGTTAGCTGTCGGACATGTCAGGTTTAGCTATATAACTGACAGATGAGACCCATCAATTGTAGGATAGGTATACATCATGTGCATTTGTATGTTTTGCTTGAGTGTGCATTGTTTTGGTTTGCTTAACTGCTTAACTCTGCTTATCTGCTACTTGTTCTACTTGGTGTAACTGCTATCTATACTTGTACTTTCCTTGTCGGTTTTGTATATGTTTGCAATTGAGAGATCCCTCATGCCGGCGGAGGTGACACTGAGCTTGGTTCCACCGGTAATTCAGAGGGTTGGAGGAGATAGAAAGTGAAATGTTAGGTTAAAGTTAGATTAGAACTTGAATACCTTAAATAGTTTTACGTTTAGTTAGATCTTAAGTTTAAATCTGAGTGTCGAAGTTCTAGAATTACCTCTGGGTTTTCTGAACCTTTTATATTAACTAGGCAGGCACCTTTACCTTGCTGAGAACCCCCAGTTCTCATTCCATACATATATTATTGTTTTTCAGATGCAGGTTGAGAGGCTTCTCATTGAGGATACTAGAGACCTTCTTGAAGTGAAGAACTATATTTTAGGATAAAAATTTAGTTTCTACTTGAATATATATTGGTACATAGGTTTTCTCCGCTCCTTGTATTTTGTATTTTGTCTCTCTTAGAGGCTGACTTGGAGAAACAGGTGTTGTGTTATGTTTTGGGACACTTTTGGGATGTATATGTATGTATTTACACTCCAGCCGGCCTTAACTTCGTAGGTCGTGTCTGGAGTTTGATATTGTATCTTTTTGGAATTATGTTCTATATATGTATAGTTTATCCTTCCTTTCAATCTTGCATATTCGTTTTAAGCTTATCCATACGAGTGCGATGCGACTTCTGTTACTCTTTTGTTTAACTTCTTTTTCAAGGCTCCTAGTTACAATTTCTTCCAACTATATTATATAAGTATTTTTATTTTTAGAGATCGTAATACCTTACCACCTCTATTTTACAACTTAAGTATAAAATTCTAAGTGGTAGGGTGGACACTCTCACCCTAAGCTATGCTCACACTCTCAACAATGGAGGTCAGGCCTGCACCCTCATCAATGCTGCCTTCATTGCCTCCCCGTTAGCCTCCCTTCCGCCTCGTCGTAGCTCGCACCCGTGTCAATCACCGTCGACCTTTGTGCTCGTCTGCGTCATCCTTGTCTATCTCTTCTCTAGTCAACGTCATTTGTTGCTGCTCCGCCATTGCCCTCTTAAAGCCTCGATTTCTTCCTCTATCGGGCCGCCTCCAATCTTGCCTCTAGCTGTGCTACCTCACGCCGCGATTTGTCCCTCCATCGAGCTCATCCTTGGTCGCCTCCAGCCCTTATTTCTCCCCCAAGCCTTGCTCGCCTCTATTAGGTACATGACTCTTTTTTTCAATTTTGAGTTTTGAGAACACATTTTGTTGATAATTTTCCAACTGCTGCATTGTGAAAATGCGGAAGGTTGTTCTTGTTTTGTTGTTGTTTTATTTTTTTTAATTTTATCTAATTGTTCAATTTTGTTGTGTTCTTAGCTTCTTTATTGTTATGAGTACTACGTCTACATAGTGAGTCTATGATCTGTATTTAAAGTGAATTAGTGAAATTTGATCAATTCTTGTAATTTATTTTGGTGGAGTTTTGAAAAATTTTGGTTTTGATGATTTGGCTGTGATATTTAATTTTGCAATTGAGTGAGTGTGCCAGTTATCAAGTTTGATACTTGTGTGTAGAATCAAAATTTAAGGCTTCTTGAGAAATTTGGTGGTATTGGTTGAGTTTCTTTAAATTTTTGTTACTTGAATTTGCTGTGTTAATTTTCATATTAATAGTTTGGAATTTGAAAACTTTGTGGCATGATGCTAATGGTTTCTTTATGCTATTTGCTATAATGAACTTTGATTTGTTGCTTTGTTTTGTGTTGTGCTGACAAAAATTGTGCTAAAGTTTTGATAATCTTGGTTAATCTTAAAAAATTTTATTACTCTTTATTAAAGATGTGCTAAAACCTTGTTAGATTGGTCAGTAAAGATTCAATATATGCTAACAGCTCATGAATTGGCCTCTTAAATCTCTTAAATCTCTTAGATCTTCTAGTTGCCATAAGAATTTTATGTTGTTTGAATTTGATTTTTTGATGTTCTTTCACTCTTTGGCCCTTGATTTATGTAATTAGCATTTAATATAATTCTGTAATTTTTGTTAATTTATTGAATTTCTGCTGTGATATTGAACTGACTTGTTGAATATTTATTATTTTAAATCTTTTCCAAATAGAAATGGCATCGAGTCAAGTTAATGCAAGTGAAAATATGATTCCTGATAATGAATATAGTAATACGGAAGCTTGTGAAATTCAAGAAGATTTTTCGATAAATGAAGAATAGGATGATTATTTAATAACTTATTTAGACTTTAGTTAAATAGTTGTTTGTTACAGTAGTTTAGCTGCTTTATTTACTACAATTTATTTTAATGTCGAATAAACTTGCTCGCTATAAATTTGTGTTTTGATTTGTGATTGAGCTGTAAATTTAAATTTTGAGTTGTGACTTTTGACTTGTGAATTTGTGTCCTCAGAATCCTAAAAAAATTTTATTTTTAATATTTTACGAGTTATGTTTACGTTCCGTCTTACCTCTTAAGAAATTACTAAAACTTTGAATTTTGTTAGTTTAGAAATTATTAAATTTAAATATTTAAAATTATATAGTGAATTTACAAAGAAATTTAAAAAAATTAAAAGTTTAAGTTTACCGGTGGTAAATCCGCTGGTATCTATTAATTTAATTATTAAAAATAATTAACATATTACTATCGGATTTATCAGGAGAAAATCCGACAGTAACAACCTCCATAATTAAATTTATATCTGCCGCATTACCGGCGGATGAAAAAATCTGCCAATAAATTCACTGCATTATCGTTGGATTTATTCTACCACTAAATCCGAAAGTAAATCCGACAATATCCGCGACTTTTTTGTAGTGATATGCTGCATACTTGCTTCGTCAATGATCGGCATAATATCAAATCATATTAGACCACCAAATACTATAACGGATTCTAGTATAGAATATTGCTCATTCTCTTTAAAATATCATTCTCTATGCTTTGACAGAAACTATTCTGTAGCTCTACAAATGTCATGGTGCATGAAACCACAAACGAAAATGAATTCTCACATGCAAAGTTCACCCTCTCATGAGTATTTCTTATAATTTTAATGTTGTGATACACTACTATATTTGTGGTACCTTCTATCACACTACCAATACACTCAAACAATTCTCTTCGCAATAAAATGGTATCGAATTTTACCTTATATAGAAAGAGCACCCAACACGAAAGTCACATGTGCAACATGCTCCCTACGTATTGGCCAAGATGTCACCACATGTCTAACACATATCCCATATGCTGACTCAGTATGCGTCACTTACATGTTGCCCTTACCTTGACTGCAACATCCACCCATTTGCAATTATATTATATTTTCCTATTTCGAATAAAATACTAACATTTTTTTTATATAGCAAAAAAATCAGCCGTCTTTAGAAGAGCAACTAATTCACCTATATATACTAATCAAATCTGTAATCATGAAATGTTTGTCACCATCTATTAGGGGTGTGCATGGATCGAGTGAAATCGAATTTGATGTGACCCAAACCCGACCTGAAAATATATACCGGACCTATTTATTAGACCCGAACCCGGTCCTAGACCTGACGAAACCTATACACTTTCGGGTCACGATTATACCGAGTGAAAACCGAACCGTTAACATTACATTACCTTGATATCTTCTATAAGCTAGTATGTGAAAATATCCAAATTTTCAAGAACTCCAACCATTATTTGACATGGTAAAATTCACTTAGAAAAATATAACAACAACCAACTCTTCTCTAAAATTAAAGCATAACCATAATCAATACTAATATTGTCTAATAATACCAAATATTTAAATCAATACAAATAACACAATATTATGCATTAGTCTAAAATCTTATACATTTTAAATATAAAACATTAACTTATAGTATTATAATAACTAATAATACAAAATATTAAGGTTTACAATACTTAAATTCTACATAAGAATAGTCATCATTGATCACTAATAACACAAAATATTAACTGTGTATGATGATTGGGCCACCGGACCGAGTTCGAGTGACTCAAGCCATGGCCCAGACCCGATTCAAAATAATGACCGAATTTATTTTTGAAATTTTTATCCGACTTTAAACCCGATGGAATCACACCAAAAAAATTTCTAAAATATTCGAATTTTCGAGTAGGGCCGGACCTGCACACACCTACCGTACCATCCATTCCAAAGATAACCATCTTTCCGTGCAGTGAATTGTTATGACATATTTTTTAACAGTTATATGCTCAAATGTGACTAGATACAAAGTAATTAACTTGAACTGATTCACTTTAGACGTTAATAAATTCATCTTTAGAATATGTTGTATTAAAAAACATGAATTATGTTTCGAAATTAATTTTAATATTTAAACTTTTTGGTGGACAATTAACTTTTTTTTTCAATTTGATGGATTTTAATTGACAGTATAAACAAGTTATCCATTTAGATTATCAATAACTTTAGATTATGAAAAATAATTATTTTTGTTGTTTATCTAATTTTTTTTACACATATATGAAAATATAATTTTAGAGGAATTTTCCATTCATGTCAAATCGAACACTTTTTTTATTTTTGTTTTTTCTTTTTATTTATAAAACCTTAGAACATAATTTTTCAAGTTTTGAAATCGTTTCCTATTTACAGAAAAGAAATCAGTTAATTTTCCCACTCTTTTGATCATATAACCATTCCAAATTTTTAACCACCACAGACAAAAATTTATTTTATTTTATATCTAGTATTTAGATGTGTGCATTGATACCTCATCATTATTGTAGTGTACAACATACATTTCAGTATTTCACATCTCCCTTGAGTTTTAGCTATATGTATATATACTTATATTTTCCGCTTTCACATTCACTTTAGAACAAAAGAAGCAGCAACATGGAGCTTACTGGCATGATATCATGTTGCATTGATTACACTAGAATCCTCTCCACTAAGGTAATTAACTAATTATACTCCTGTTATTCTCTCCGCCTGTCTCTTATCATCATGTGTGTTTATGAATCATAATCTTATAACCAACTAGAAGAGACTAGAATATGTAAGAAGGGTTAATGACATGTATGATGATATTGATTAAAGGATAATGTGAAGAAAGAAGAGAATTACATTCCTGGAAAGGTCAAGAATGGGGAAGTGAAGTTCTACAAGCTTAAGAGATTGGCTCCTCCAATTGTGGCTGCTCTTCTTGCCTTATCTCCTATCTCATCTCCCCAAGGTGACGTGTCAATCAATCCCACTGCCGCTCTTCTTATGCCTGGAATTACTGTAATGCCCCTGCTATATTTCTCTAAATTGCTGCTATATTGATAGATATATATTATTTTAAATAATTTTATTTAAATTTAAAAATTAAAAGATAATGAAAAAATTATATAATAATTTAATTATCTTTTATTTGTATTTACTTTTTTAATGATCAAATTTTTATATTAGTATTTTTAAGTGAAATAGTATTTTGAATTTGTTTTATTTAATAGTTTGTGGGTGGGTCTTGACGAAATTGCATGGACTATCCATTTTGTCACTTTTAATTCTGCATTATTAATTAAATATTATTTAAGTATATTTTTTTTATCAAATTTAAAAAAAATTAAAATTTATTTTTAATATTTAATTTATTTTAATTTTGTTTCTAGTATTTTAAATAAATTTCAACATTAAAATTCATTTTTCAGTAATCATGTGAAGTCAAACGTGAGATTAAAAGTTGAGGTGTGAAAGTAGTTCAGTAACGTCAACGATGAAGAGTAGAGTAGTACGGTAGGGATGGAAAATAGTACACTAAAATTTGAATTTTTAAAATTTTAGATTATTTAATAGAGTAAAGTGTAATTTTTTTATTTTTTATTTTTGTCTTATTTATAAAATAAGTAATTAAAAATCATATTTTATTTTATAAAATAAAATTTAAAAGATCTAAATT
>NC_029775.3:34459829-34466589 GCF_000817695.3 Arachis duranensis
TAGTTAAAAAATTATAAAATAAGAATTTTTTGTAATTCTTGTAATTTACAAAAAATATTTACTATATTTAATTAGTTTAATTAATTGTCAAAACTTGTGAACCAGCTTCATACCTTCAGATTTGACTCTCTTCTACTCACATTTTACACTCCTCTACATAACTAACTTGCTAACATATATAGAGTTAATTATTTAGACAGTTATTTTTTTATTAGCAGTTGGATAATTAGTTAGTGGTATTCACACTATATATAACTAAACTTGTAACATCAACAATTTGAGATTTACTAATCAATTTTTCAGTCTCTGCAATTCACATCAAGAATTTAGAGTTCAGAAACTCTCTTCTCTTGTTCTTGAATGTTCAACATTCATCCCTTGTTGCTCACAACTCCAACCAATTTATCAAATGGTGCGGTGAGCATGGAGCAAGGTTGAAGAACTTGAACTGTTGGTGAAGAGTTAGTGAATCCATCTTTCATCGATCTCTAATCGATTTCTCTCTCCTTTTTCAATCACAGTGAATTTTGCTTTTCTTGATTCGATTTGATCATCCGTTCGATTTCTTGCACTCGAGAAATCCTTATCAAGAACTCTTTTCTCCTTCAATTTCTTTGCCTTGAAGAAGTCTCGATCAATGGCTAACCATCCTACAAATCCAATTCTCGAAACAACAATTTTTGAAATCGATCTTCACACCCTAGCTAATCTTGTCAATCAAATAAATCATATTCAATCTCTCAGAACTCATGCCTCTTCTTCGATCGTAGATACAACGAGTCTTTATTATCTACATCCTTGTGAAAGTCCTAGTTCACCGCTAATTTTCATAGTTTTAAGCTCAAACAACTATCATAGTTGGGAGAGGGCCATGCTGTATGCACTAAGCTCAAAGAACAAGCTCAAGTTCGTGAATGGAAGCATCAGCAAACCATAATCAACAGATCCTTTGTTTGATGTGTGGGAACGATGCAACGAATTCATCATCTTCTGGATCACTCTCTCACTTAGCTTAGATATAGCACAAAGCGTGATGTGGCACAATGTCGCCTCGGATCTGTGAAAAGATTTGAAACACGGGCATTTTTCAGGGTGATGTATTCATGGTAGCAGGATTAAGAAGACATGTTCACTCTTAGGCAAGGTAATCTAAACATGACCAATTAGTTCACAAGGCTAAAAAGAATTTGGAAAGAGCTAGAGAACTTTAGGCCTCTACCTGATTGCATACATTGCAAGAATGGGAACTGCACTTGTGAAACTGTTATGAGAGGATACAGAGATGAGACCTACATAGTTCGTTTTCTCAGAGGCTTAAACGAACAATATGCGACAGTAAGATCGCAAATAATGCTGATGCAGCCTTTACCAAGAATTGAACAAGCCTTTTCACTGCTTTTGCAACAAGAAAGACAATTCCAGTGTAGTGAACCATTAATTGACAACAAGACCCTGATAAGTAGTGCTGCTATATATCAACCCTCAACACAAGTAGAAAAGGGCCGAGGCAAGGGAGGAAAAACTGCTGGTAGAGAAAGAGGATGAACAAAAGTTTGTACCTACTGTGGCAAAACTGACCATCTAATCGACACATGTTATTAAAAGCATGGTTTACCTCCTCATCTCAAACAAGAAAGCGGTGCAATCAATAATGCTATCACTTATGATGAGAATTTTGCAAGAATCAGTGATGACCAGCTAGTAGAAGACAGTAGTAGAGAATTGGAATTCATAAGGGAACAGAAGCATGCTTTGCTAGCTCTCTTGAAGCAGCCATCTCTAGATACACACAAACCTCAAAATGCCATAAACCAACTTGTCACATTTCCCTCTCATCAAGGTATTGCCTATGCCATGTCCATTTCAATTTTTAGGTCATTGACTCAAAAGCAACCGATCATGTAGCATACTGTTTAGAGCCTTTTCACTCATTACATAAAATAGAACCCATACTTGTTAGAATGCAAAATGGAACCAACACTATAACTTCAACAGCTGTAACTATAATTTTCTCTAAAACCTTTTTTCTCACAAAGATCTTGGACATTCTAAGTTTCAAGTTTAATCTCATATCAATTTCTAAAATGACTAACTTGCCCAAATGTAAATTTTTCTCTGATGAAAAATGTTGCAAGATCCAGGACTGCCTTTCATCAAAGATGATTGGTGTAGCTGAGTAAAAGAGGGGACTTTATGCATTTAAAGACCTAAAACCTATAAGGAACTTTCAACTAAAATCAGCAATTGCAGCAGCATCTTTCATATCATAAACACAACATCTTAGCAATAGCAATAAGCTGCATGACAATAAGAATAGAAGTGCATCAAACTTGTGGCATCTTATACTAGAAAACTTATCAAATGACAAAATTCTTGTATTGCAACAAAGCTACAACTTCATTAATAAATCTGATCTTTGTACTATTTCTTGTGAGTCTTGTTATTATGCTAAGCAAAAAGGTTTTCCATTTTCAATAAGCATGTCTATATTAGAAGAAATATTTGATCTAATACACATAGACATTTGGGGGCCAATTAATATTAACTCTACTGCTGGACACAAATATTTTCTTACAATAGTGGAAGACAAAATCAGATTTTGTTGGCTATTTTTTATGAAACATAAATCAGAAGCTACCACACTGCTAAAAGATTTTGTTTAATTAGTTCAAACTCAGTTTAACAAAACTATTAAACAAGTTAAATCGGATAATGGAGTTGAGTTCAAACTAACTGAATTTTATGCAATAAAAGGTATTATACACCAAAATACATGTGTTGAAATTCCTCAACAAAATGGCATAGTTGAGAGAAAATACCAACACATTTTAACAGTGATTAGAGCAATTATGTTTCATGCAAACTTACTAAAGAAACTATGGCATTATGCAGTTGCTCATGCCATATATATCATCAATAGACTTTCCAGCAATGTTTTGAAAAATAAATCCCCTTATGAAATTCTTCACAACAAACTACCTGACATACACAATTTCAAGATTTTTGGATGTTTAGCATATGCTGCAACCATTCATGCTAATAGAAAGAAGCTCGATTCGAGAGCTAAAAAATGCATTTTCTTAGACTACAAACAAGGAGTAAAAGGGTACATTTTATATGATCTAACTTCTAAAGAAATTTTTTTTTTCAAAAAATGTAGTTTTCTATGAGAACACTCTACCTTTGTGCAACACACAGAATTTAGAATTCTTCCAAAAGTGTCATGCATCACCTACACAATTCTCAGACCCTTTCTTTTTTGATACCACATACACACAAAACACAAAGAATTTGAATAACACTATTCCTTTCAATGCATCATCAACACAATCTGCATCTCAATATCACAACACCACAAATTTAGATATAGCACCACAAGACCAAATGGCCAATTCACTACAAATTAGTGCATCAAATATACCATACAATCAACAAGATGTTGCTGCACCTCACATTCCTCAAAATGCTAGCCTGATTGTTGAAAGACCTCTCAGAGAAAGAAAATGCCCCTCCTACTTAAAGGATTGTTATTGTTTTCTAACTACTAGCTCAACTACATCACCAACTTCATGTAGGTACCCTTTTTCTCATGTTCTATCCTATCATAGTCTATCAAAAAGAAAAGAAAATTCTCCATTGCCTTGATCACCAACACAGACCCCAAAACTTATGAAGAGGTTGTGATGTATCCCTGTTGACAAAAGGTTATCAAAGCAGAACTTGCTGATCTTGATGAAAACCGAAACTAGTCAGTTATCAAAGCAGAACTTGCTGATCTTGATGAAAACCGAACTTAGTCACTCACTACTTTACCAGCTAGCAAGCATGCAATCGGCTACATGATGATTCACCCAATTTTCAGGCCAAGACTATTTTGACATTTTTAGTCCAGTAGTAAAAATGAACACATTGAGGATTTTTCTAGCCATTACAGCCGCCAAAGACTGGTTCGTCCAGCAGTTGGATGTAAACATAACATTTTTACATGGAGACCTTGAAGAGGAAGTCTACATTAAATCAACTCCTGTCTTGAACGTATCTGATCCGAAGCTGGTATGTAAATTAGAGAAGTCACTTTATGGCTTAAAGCAAGCCAGCAGACAATAAAACTCAAAATTAGCTTACACTTTGGTCAACTTTGGCTACACTTAGTCAAAACATGATTATAGTTTGTTCACAAAGATTGCTGGTTCTGGATTCAAAGTTGTGATAATCTATGTCGATGATGTGGTACTTGTTGAAAACTACATCAGAGAAATCATAGCTTTGAAGCAACATCTTCATGACCTCTTCAAAATTAAAGACATTGGAGAATTAAAGATCTTTTTCGGCTTTGAATTTGATCGAAGCAAGAGAGGAATAGCAATGTATCAAAAAAATATTGTCTAGACCTACTGAAAGAACATAGCAAAAACATGGATTACACTTCTCATCTCTATAAAGAATCTGGAGACCTAATGCTAAATGCTAGTAAATACAGAAGACTGCTAGAAAGACTCTTATACCTAACCAATACAAGATCTGAAATTTGCTTTGCCATTGGAAAGCTAAGTCAGTTTCTTGAGTGCCCCACTAGTAAACACTTTCAAGCCACTCGAATAGTCCTAAAATATTTGAAATCATCTCCTGCCCAGGGTCTTTTATTCAAAATCGAATCAGATTTACAACTCACCGGCTTCTCAGATAGTAACTGGGCCACCTGCCTTGACACAATATCCGGCTATTGTTTTTTTTTTTTGGTGCTACGCTAATTACTTGGAAGAGTAAGAAACTGGTTATCGGTGCTCGCTCTTCTACTGAAATCGAGTATAGAGCCTTGGCTGCCTCAACATGTGAAGCTCAACGGATCATCTTCATCCTTCAAGATCTCCAAATTCCAATCCTCAGACCAACAACTATCTATTGTGATAGTCAATCTGCATTGCACATTGCGACCAATCCAGTGTTCCACGAACGTACCAAACATATAGAAGCTGTCAGCTATATAGTACGCGATAAGGCTCAAGCACAAGTTATCAAGTTCCTTCCCATCTCCACATTACACCAAATTGCTGATATCTTCACTAAAGTCCTCTCCCCTACACCCCTCTCTTCTTCTCACTCCAAGCTTGGCTTATATGACCTTTATAAGCCCAACCTTGAGAGGAGGGGAGGTGTGAACCAGCTTCATGCCTTCAGATTTCACCCTCTTCTACTCACATTTCACACTGCTCTACGTAACTAATTTGCTGACATATATAGAGTTAATTAAACAGTTATTTTTCTGTTAGCAGTAAGATAGTTAGTTAGTGGCATTTACACTATATATAGCTAAACTTGTAATATCAACAATTTATGATTTACTAATCAAGTTTTCAGTCTCTGCAATTCACGTCAAGAATTTGGAATTCAAAAACTCTCTTCTCTTATTCTTAAATGTTCAGCGTTCATCCCTTGTTGCTCATAATTTGAATCGATTTATCACAAAACTCAAGTTAAATTAAGAATTAATGTTAACCATAATAACATAATTTATTTCATTCAATAGTTATAGACATGTCATAAGAGATAACTTATCCTTTATTTGAGAGAGAATCGAATAGAATTTACCTAAATTTTTTGGGTTTATATAAAATATATACAGCTTTTTGTGTTAATCCTGTAAAATTTATCTTTTGGTTTTAGTTTAATAAACTTCAAAATGTTTGCGTTTGATTTTACATTGTTAATTTATTCTGTTAAACATACTGACATAATAAATTAAAATATTGACTTAACAAAACGTGTTATATCAGTATTTAATCTATCAAGCCAACACTTAACACATCAAACCAGAGACAAATGAAAACTTATTAGACTCTAAATAAAAAAGTTACTTAAATCAAGATTTCATGTTGATAATTTATTTTGTCAAATATTAACGTGACAAGTTAAATATTAACATAACAAATTGAAATATTAATATGATAAGACATAATCGTATTCCGTCAACATTTAACCCACCACGTCAGCACTTATCACATTAAACCGGAAACAAATGGAGACCTTTTAAATTTTAGACTATAAGTTTATTTACGTCAACTCAAACATAAAATTTCTTAGCTAAAATATAAAATATTTATTATTTTTACTGATTTCACATTTATTATTATTATTATTAGATAAATATAATTTATAAAAAGATTAGTTAACAAATATTAAATAAGATAAATTCTGTCTATTTTTTTTCTAGTAGTATTAACGATAGTATTAATACAAATAAAAGAGAAAAGTTTACCATTGCAATAATTGGAGCTAGCTTCTCTGAGATTCTTTTGGTTGTACAGTTTCAAGTGCGCAAATCTTAGAAATTCAGAGAGGAGCCACATTGTTTCAACAATCTTGTATTGGATGCCATGATGCAGGTGGTAACGTAATACAACCAGTAAGCATAATCTTCTATCATATAATTAATTATGCATGACATCGCATCTTCTATGTCGTAGCTAAATTTTATTCTTTTCATTTTCTTTTTCCCTTTCAGGGGGCAACTCTATTTACAAAGGATTTACAGAGGTAACTGCCACAACACAGCAACCTAAGTCCATGTAGAAAACTTGAGAATTTTGTTAAGTATGTTTGAAGTAATCCAAATATTAATGCTACCACAGGAATGGAGTTGATACAGAAGAAGCAATCTACCGTGTAACATATTATGGCAAAGGAAGAATGCCAGTAAGTTATCTCGGGTATGTAACATTTGAGTGACTCATTTTGTATTATTATATATTTATATTATCGT
>NC_029775.3:34466626-34468776 GCF_000817695.3 Arachis duranensis
AGGGGTTTGGAAAAGAATGCAAGCCACGCGGGCAGTGCACATTTGGAGCTCGTTTGGAAGACCAAGATATCAAAGTGTTGGCTCAGTTTGTTAAGTCACAGGCAGATCAAGGTTGGCCAACTATCCAAAAATAATCACTACATTTAGGCTTATTTTTGCCCTATGCAATGCTTACAAGATACATCAGAGGATTGGAGAATACTATATTAGATTTTGTTCGAGTCTAGTGTTTTTTGTTTCATTTTTTAATTACTGACATTTTTCTTTTAAGAATTTGATCTTCGATTTTCATATTTGAGTTTTGGTTTTATTTTTTTATTTTTTTTGACAAGACATTTCATTTTATTCAAGAAAAATCAAGATATAAGATAATAAGGCAAAGGTTAGGCCGCGGCCAAATAGGTGAAATAATATTTAGTAGATTGATTAATTCGAGTTTTTCCCCTTGTTTTTGTTGCATACAATATACGTTACGACTTAGCTAAGGCTCAAATCCAAGACCTTTATACCGGAAAGGGAGACAAATATCGATAATCTGAGAGAATTTTTTTTCTCTTAAATGATTTGTCTTTTCGTTTTTGTGTTTTTGGCATCAATGATCTGGTTTTATTAATTAACTTTTTCTTTTTCTATGCATGGGCCTATTTCTTGGGTAAGTTGAATCACTATGAGGAGCGAAAAGTGCCATTTAATGACCCAAGAAAAAACAGAGTTGCCCATTATTGTACACACACAGTTTGCTCTATCTTCTTTGTAATATGTAATTTGAACATCATATCAGTTCCTAAGGTCCGCAAAAAACAAGAGGAATATATCAGTTCCTTAAAATAATTCATATAAGTATCGAATCTTTTTGATCCATTTACATGCAACTTCCATTCTCTGTAAATATAACTAAATCCACCAAATTTTAAAGTTTTATAAGACATAACAATATGTATATATAAAATATTTTTTAGATAAATCATAATAATGTAATATCTTATTTTAATTATATAAAATATTTAAAATATTTTTTATTTTAATAAATAAAAATATATATTATTATTAAATTTATTTTAATAATACATGTTAAAAATAAAATTAGACACACTGATATGTGATAATATTTAGATGTGTCTAAATATGTTTAAAAAAATTTTTATTTTTTATTAAGACATGATTTGATACAACAAATACATGTGTCGAACGAATGTTGATAAATATCGTATCTAAAATATATTCGATACGCGAATACGACTAAAGTATTCGTGTTTCATAGACTAAATCATTTTTCTCTTCATAGTTCATATCATACATACAGTAATATCCATTAAGTAATGTATAAAAATATGGTACGATGAAACTAATTTACATTTTTAGTGCATATTTATTATAACAATATTACATGATCAATAAAATATATTATTTTTAACAAATATTTGGCTCATTCTAAATACTAAAAATTATATTCTAAATTTTAAATTATAAATACTAAATTTTAATAATATAAAAATAAAATATTAATTTAAAATATTAGCTAATATTAATAAAAACATATTAGCTGTCTAACACTTTTCTATTTATTAAACTGATTTTATAATGGAGACCTAGACTAGATCTTTAATTTCTAAACTAAAACTAACCAAAAGTCAAAATATACATAGAGACAAAAAACTGAATTTCACCAATTTATAAGTCTCATTCACTTCGCTGGTACACGCACCGAGGCAATGTCTCTTGACTTTTTAGCTTGAGAAGTGAAGCAACAAGCCAACAAGGAAAAGCAAGAGAAATAAAATGGTTAACAAGTACAATTCTCATTAAAAACGAGGTAAGATCATGCTTTGAACTAAATTAAACCATGCCCAACATTGTATTATTTAGTTCACGCACCATGTAGCTATATAGGATAGCTATGGCGGCTCCACTATCCTTTTTTAACTATTAACTAAGAAACAATTAAAACGAAAAGTTTATTTGAACTGACGATATTCTAAACAATGATTCTCGAGCCACATGCATGTTCTAATCTTGGGTGAACCCTGTTCTCTTCATGCCAAATTGGTGGAACCTAAAGAAATATTATTTTATTATTGACCTAAATATAAAGGATTTGTTTGGATGAATTTTTAAAAAAAAATTTATAATTATTTTATTTTAAAAGATTT
>NC_029775.3:34469177-34471712 GCF_000817695.3 Arachis duranensis
CTGTTTCTTTGATAAACAGAAATAGGGGTAGAAATAGATAGAATAGGATAGAATATAATTAAGGTGAAAACGTAAGTGCAGTCGACTTCACGTGAAGTTGATAGTCGAGAGCTGTTAGATAAAAATTTAATCAAATCAGTCAAATTATCTAATGACTCTCAGTTATCCACTTCACGTGAAGTCGACTACACCTAAATTTTCACCTATAATTAAACTCCATCTTAATTTTATGTGCGGATTTAAAGTATTCAACCCAAATTTGATTTGTACACCAAATTTCTCAATCTAACTTCATTTATTCCGACTCGCGAAAAAAATATTTTTATTTAAACACAACATTTAGCTTTTGTATATATTATAATATCAAATATTATTTGTTTGTAATTAAGAAATTGAGTTATATGAACATTACATATTATATATTAAGAAGGTCGATTAGACGGATAGATCGAGTAAGTTCGGTACTCAAATTAGATCTTATTCGTTATGGGTTGATTTTTAATTCACTCTGATTGGATTAGAACAGGTTCAACATATATCCGCAGATGTGGGTTGTGTTACTAATCTTACTAGAAGCTAGTGTATTAAAATATTAATTCTCGGATAATATTATCCACGCATCTTCAAATTCAATATTCTATTATTCTTAACCGTTATTCTAATTGCTAAATAACCAATTTTTTCAAGTTTTGTTCTTTGAAAATAGTCTTACCATTTTTCAGAAGGTGGTGTCCTTATTGTACATTGTCCAATCCCTTGTGGAAGCAAAACCCTAATATCCGTACGTATATGCTTCTTATTAAAACGTAAATCACTAAATCATCATCTACTTACATACACTGGTCAAACAAATTATAAAAGGTCAGCTTTTGTTTTAAAGAATAACAAATGCAATGTCCAAAATACTTGTCATGTTTTCTAAAATAATTCATGCATGACACATAAATATATAATTTTTCATACAAATATATTAATATACATTAAAATCAATCACTAATATAAATATATATTAAAAATAAATTAAATTATATATTTATACACAAATATATAATTATTGATTTATTGTGTACAAATGTTTATTTATTTTTCTCTAATTCTTTTTCCTGTTAACCTTCTAAAACTGATGGAAACAGTTGATTGTTCGAAAATTGGCGCAAACAGCTTATTGGTGTATATAAAAGAATGCTAAAGGTCAGTAATTTTGGTATTTTATAATCATTAATTAGTTATCAACAGTATTTTTAATGGTATAAAATTATATTCAATGATAAAAAATCATTCATTTTTTTTTATAATTAAGTGCTGGCCAAAAAATACAAAAATTACTGATTCTCTAGACTTTTTCATTAATATATATACATCTGGCATAAAGAGACATTTTTTATTAATTAATAACCAATAAATATATAGACTATAATATAGCGACATATATGTCACTGTTGATTACAAATTTCTCCAGACTTCAGAAAGATTCATTAATTAATGAATGAAGCATTATTTAGCTAGGTTTGATTTTGTTAGTTTAATTTAGTGAGGCTCTTCATTAAAAATTAAAGTAGACTACTAGATTTAGAGCCTCATCACGAGCTACATATCAAGTTGTGCATATGCTGCCACGTGAAGAGTGTCTTATTGATGGGTCCAGAGATTACAAGTGTGTCTTTGGTTGCAAAATAAAACAAAATCTTGATTACATAATATATAGTTCCAGCTATCAAATTTTGAATCTTCTTCATGTATCACTAATTAAATCAATTATTATTGTGTACCACAGAATTTCTGCTCTTTATTAATTAATTAACTACTTCATTATTTGGATTTTGGTTAAATGATAATAGTAATAATAATAAAAAATATAACGTGTATTTTTTGTTTTTAAATTTTATTAAAAATTTTAAAAATATTTCTAAATTTTATTTTATTTTAATTTTATTCCTTGCATTTTTAATTTGTATCAATTTTATTCTTCCCGACTAAATTTTCAAAAGACTTAAAAGACAAATATAACTACTTGACAACTAAACTTGATTTATTTGTATTAAAAATTATTTTTGATCAATTCAATTAAATTTTTTAAAAAATTAACTTCTAAAAGATACATTTGATGAAAAAAAATACTTTAATAGTAACAATAATAATAATATGCACTCTACCAAAATCTTGTTACATGAATTAACAAGGATGATACTTTTGGAGAACAGCAGCATCAGTTATATATCTCTGCGACAGGATTATATTCATCGTACCTAAATTGTGGCCTTCAATTATATCATGTCCCAATTATTGTGTGATATCATTTCACACACACGAAAGAATCACACTACATATTTTGTAACTATTTATATAATACTTCTCAGCCTCTTAAAGTACTCTTTGAGCACATAAACATATCTTTTAGAAAAATGTGAGTTTTTAAACTAAATAAAATAATGGTAATATATAATTCCGAAAAGTCACAAAGGCTGCAATCACAAAGTTGAATGTATGTACGGGTTCAATGACTATAGTTGCATCAAAGTTGTAATTGTAATGGCT